>NW_027176229.1:2517500-2770000 GCF_023055335.1 Clinocottus analis | reverse complement strand
GCACATGGTGATCAATCAGGGAGAGGCAAGGTGAGGCCAAAGTTTACCCAAATATCATTTTGAGAATCTATCCGTCTGTCAGTCTCCCGCTATCTTATCATCCATCTTGGCTGACTCTTCATCCTCTGACCCTCACTCTCCTGTTTCCCTCTAATTATTTACCATCTTCTGATTCCTTTATTACGGCTGCAGCGTTTATTCACTCTTTGTTTGACTTGTCCCTCAACACTTTGCTGGCGCAAATTATATGGTTTCAAGTTTAATGCGGTCAGACACAACCAAAAGATTTGAATGTGTAAATGTTTACAGATCTCACTCGCAAAAGCAAAACCTGCAAAAGATTGTGAAAACACCGACCCAAAAATGTGTGAGTCCATCAATCAAAAACAAACTCAGTTCATTGGTTCCAACTGAAGACTTTATTAACAACTCATATCCCTTTCATAAAAGGCTGTGTCATTTCCTGACACAGCTGCACACTGTGGACATCCTGATCACCTGATGTGCTAGCTATTCGCTCAGTGTGCTACATTGAGGTCAAACTATATGCTGTGTTTATTTGTATTTGAAGTAATCCCCTCCCACACACTTCAACAAGATATTACTTTTATTTTTCATTTTTTTAATCAATTGTAATATTTGCTTTGATCATAAGGCCTTTTAGCCATCATGTTCTCAAGTGTGTTGTAATGAATTAATTGTTGAATATGACTACAAAAAAACGTGTCCTTATATTTCACCAACGTGAACACACACTGGCGTTGTAGGCATTCGGGCATCTGACGGTATTAAACAATATTAGAAACTTCAAGCAACAGTAAAAAGAGGACAAATAATTACCGTGTGGTTTTTCTATGTTTCAGATGATTGATCGTGGAATGTTCAGCCGAGTTTCCTTTAGTGATCTTTTTTCTTTGCTGGGATGCATATTCATTTGAAAGCAATAACCGATGATGTAATTACATCACTCACTCACTCAGTTAGTGGTAGGCTTTGGCTGGCTCCCACTTTTTAGCACTCCAGCCAAAAATAGGCAGCTTCTTTCCTGGTTTACTCTAGCGATTAGGTAAAAGCACCACCACATCGGAATAATGCCGCAGTTGCCTAAATGACGGAAATCCACCAAGTGCAGCAATAATTAGGAAATAGCGTTTTCCAAAAAGACACCTGTCAGAATTCTGCATAGAGCTGGAGGCAGGACATCATTTGACCGAGTCGGCCGCCTCATAATCCTCTATTTCACCCAGATCAACAATGTGTCTTGTTTTTAATAATGTTTCAAACAATAATGGAATTCGATGGGACGATGAAGTTGAAGGATAGATTGCATCAAACACACACAACACTTACCACAATAAAAACATACATTGTGAATTTGGGTCTTTGCCCGGAATTAGTTGACAATAATCGCACAAGTCATTAATAAACTGTACAATAACTAATTGATTGGTAATGCAAGTTGTTATTAGTCGCCCACACATGTAGCTGTTTCCATCTGGCTGCTAGTTGTGTTTGCTAACAAACAAAAAGAATGCAAACACAGCATATGTTTATGCAATCTAAAAACATAAAGTTGATTTTTTTATAAAATAATAATAGTGATAGTGGTTGTAGTTGTCGCAATAACATATTGGTAAGGAACCATAACAAGGGTTTTTTCCAATGAAGTCATCATCCGTAAAATAAAATAACAGCTGTATTAGTGGGCAGCAGTGCAGTCAGACATACAGAGTGTAGAGTAGATGTGTGTCCCTCCCCATGACCATGCCCACGTCGATGTGTGTTTACCGTCCGGCTATGTGACAGATGGGCCCAGCGAGCGCTGCAGCCTCTCTCCCACTTCCTGTGATGACCAGTCCTCTAGGTGTCATACTACGGGCGTTCTTCTCCATAAGCCCCCTCACAGGTGGTACCATAGTCTGGGCTTTGATGTCCCAGCTGCTGGGTAGAAACACAAGTTCACGCTGTGCGACCCAGGTGGGGTGGAGGGGGGGAGGGGGGGTTGTTGGAAATTGAGTCCTTCATTATGCCAACCAACTCGTAGGATCCAAAGTCAAACCTCCAATCTCTTCTTTTTTGTCCCCACTACTCTGCAGAGAGTCAATATGTAGTTATGTACTCCACTCGGTGTCAAGAACAAGGCGCTCTGGGAGAGAGTCACGACCCGGGAAGCTTGTTTAAACGATGATGAATGCGGTGATGAATGGAGAGTGGTGCACTGACGGAAATGAAGGCGCAGACGTCTCCCGAGGCCTTTCATCTGTGCCGTGCACGCATTATGTATTCCGATCACATCTCTGTAATGACCCTCGGATGGACTGAGCCTCTCTCCGGGGGAGGGGAGGAGGAGAGAGAGCCACAAGAGCTTTCCAGTATTCACTGTTTATTCACACTACTCTGCTTGAACAAAGACTAAAGAGGCCCCACAAAAACGCACACACATTAGCAGATGGAAAATGAGGTGGTGGATTGCCTTGGCGGGGCATTTAAATAATAAGATTGACTGAGTTATGCGTGTCAATTTTAAAAGCAGTCAATTTCTTTACTGAAAGAATGCCGAGCAGATCCACTTTCTTCTCCGTGTGGTTACAATAGGTCGTATACAACCCATGAATCACGAGCTTCTGCAGCAAATCCTCTTCAGGGCAGCATTGTTGAAATGTATATTGCGTGTGTAATCCATGACGCCTCCATAAATCTTTACAAGAGAATCCAGCGCTGCCTTCATCTCCTGTTATACATTCTCACCTGCCAGCACAGAGCGTCAGGGATCCTCCCGCTGGTTTATCCACCTTTGAAACGCTTCAAAATATTTCCGGCTTCAACCTGTCAGTATGTGGTTCTGACCACAGAGGAGCTTTTCAAGTGCTTTTCTCTTTCTTTTTCTTTTCCTTTTTTCGTCGCTCGGTATGAGCAGGGGGATGTTTACTGTGGACACTTATTTCTCCCTGTGGGCTGTTGTGATTGTCATCTTGCCAGCTGTCAATCACTGTCTACATCCTGGAAGGCCAGAGGACATGCTGAGAAGCCGCTGAAGCCTCCTGCCCCAAACCCTGTCCAACCTACTCCTCCCCACCCTGATAGTGTTCCATTAAAGCTTAAAGATGTGTTCTTGGAGATTTTCAAAGGCTCATCTCAATCTTTTGAAGACACAGTTTGCTTAGGTCAGACATTTTCCCTTCGCCTCTGAGGTTTTGTGGGGCGTAAAATCCCTCAATCTATTAAGGCCGAAACAGCTTTGTCCTGGTGGGAAAAATGCCTTTAATGATGGAACTAGTTTCCATACGTGTGCTTTATGTAACCATTTGGGACATAGTGCTGAATGTCATTTATTATGGTCAAGACTCTCCCCGTGCTTTTCAGAATCTGTTCTCTAGAGTTTGAAGGTTAAAACGATAATCGAGGTTGTCAGTAGACGTGCACAAGCGTGTCCAACCAAGTGACATCGATCTCGATGGGAAATGACGACTTTATCGACCCATTTACAGAAAAGTGAGGACAGACGCTTGACTTGCCCGCTATATTGTGTGGCTTGTGTGATGCAGTGTTGATTCAGAGCCCCTCTCATTATTGCAGCACTTGTGTTTCACATCTGCTGCTATAATGAGAACACAAATTGTAACCGAATTTCCAGAAAATCTGCAAAAGCAAACGCAGTTGAATGCTTGTTTCCATCTTCTATCGTTATGCAATTATTATATATTGTAGGAGTGTGTTCATTGACTTACGCAGTAGGTGGCCAATTATTGCAGAAGAAGAGGAAGTCAATCAAATCTCAAGCAGTGAAAGAGTTGTGTTTATCTGCCACTTCTCTTTGCATCAACGGAGCAGAAATTTCATTGGACATTGAAGTCAAGTGCTTTTCTTACACTGTCATTTATTTGCTAAATCTGTTTCTATTGCACTTGTTTGTTTTTTTTATGATGCATTCACTTTTCCACCACAGTCAAACGCAAAAAACGCTTTTTATATTTTTTTTAGACATTCCAACTCTGGGAGGAGAAATGTTTTAGAGACTCATGATGTCACTGACATATACATATATATATATATATATATATATATATATATATATATATATATATATATATATATATATATATATATACATATATATATATATATATATATATACATATATATATATATATATATATATATATATATATATATATACATATATATATATATATATATATATATATATATATATACATATATATATATATATGGCAATGTTAAATCAACATGAGTTAATATCAAATCCAATGAGTAGTTGTACATCTCATATATATATATATATATATATATATATATATATATATATATATATATATATATATATATATGTGTGTGTGTGTGTGTATATGTGTATGTATGTATATTTTTTTAAGCACATTAAAATGTTTAAAAGAAAACAAATATTCAACAGAAATGTAAACAGTAAAGAAAGAAAACAAGTAAGAAAACAAGTGCATTCCAGTTAGTTTCACTGTTGCTGTTGTCGCTTTGAAGCTTTTGTGACACTCAACACTTCCTGCTAATGTTTCACTTTAAAAACCTGCTAACAGATTAGAAATAATCACTTAATGGAAATTCAAACAGTAGCTTTTGATTGTTAATGGCAAATTTACATTTGGGACTGACGGTGGTGCTGGAGAACAGCTCAGAGAACATATAGAATTGAAAAGAAGAATACATTTGCTCAATCAATTTTGATATATTTAGCCCGTTAGATGTTGTACAAGGGCACACTTTGGCCCAATAGTAGTGCTAGAGAAAAAACCAGGGGATCATTACAACATCTACTACATCTAGAATCATGACAATCAAGCAGCACATTTTATAGAAATCTGCAAAGTTGCTGAGATATCTTGTGTTGAATAAAGTGTAAACAGAGGGCCAGACTGCCCAACATCGATTGGCATCGCAATCCCTAAGGCCCCACCAATAAATCAACCATGTCTTCAAAGTAAGACCTGTATTAATGGCATGTTTAAAATAGTGCATTGCTGTATATTTTGAGTGCAGTACAAACTTGGAAATATAAAGTTTGTTTTAAAGAGATGGGGATTAAAGTGGACATTGATTTTCAGTGTGGCCATCATCTTTTCCATTTAACTGTTGAAATAGACCTATGACTCAGCTCACGTCAATCCATCCACACACACACACACACACACACACACACACACACACACACACACACACACACACACACACACACAGAATGCCTGATAAGTTGTACAAGCTGAGTATATAGTACATAGGGATGAACAGGCCTGTACAACAGCAGGTAACTATTCCAAACAAATAGGGCCATTTCCCCTCCTGACTCCACCCTCGAACAAAGTGGTGAAACTCTGCGCTGGCACCAGAGGCTGTGAGGTGCTTTAGCTGAAGATCCCTCTCCTCCCCGACAAAGTAGCCTCCTGTTGGCAACGAAGTGAAAATACAAGTTCTGTTCTTGTTTCTGTCACATTAATCCAATAAGTAAACTGAATACATACTGAACCAAAACATATATGGACCCTGCACCTTTTCCTGCTCCTTATTTTGCGTCATTGTTCTATTATATTCTACTATTGCCGCTGTTATGGGTTAATCCTATCAGATAAGGAAAAACTACCCCAAAAAACATAGAAGAAACCTTTCTTACGTGGAAAAATGGGAAGAAACCTTCAGGAGAGCAACAGAGGAGGATCCGTCTCCCCAGATGGACAGAAGAAATAGATGTCATGTGACCACAATAAACAACGTAACAGAGTTACAGGACATTACATAAATATGACAGAATTTATTCATATAATGATTAGTAGGCATGGACCACAATCCAGGTATTACAAGACAGGTCGGTCCACGGCGAGCAGGTTAGCACGCTCATCTTAGTAGATAGCCCAAGGTCAACACTGTGACCTCGTCACATCCTGTTGAAGATAAAGTTCATGAGAGATTCAAATTCTGATGAGGTATTACACATTGCATGTTTCATTTTGAAGACACTGACTTTCTCCATCTGTAAACTTTGTCATGTAGTGTTCATAGCAAAGATCACAGATTGTCATGATTAATATCAATAGTAGTGGTTATAGTAATAAAGGTGGCCCAGACATTATAGTTCATGGTTGTTTTGGATATGATTTCAGAAACAAGAAGAATACACAATAAGGCTTAATTTGACAAAATATACTATTGTTTATCTGTTAATCACACAGGTGCTTGAAGCATTTATTCAACTTGTTCAGGGATTTCAGAAGTTATTTTTAGTTTTAGAGTAGCTCCTCGATGATAAGTGACCAAATAGCATGATGAGTTGTTTCAAGTGATCCACCTTGTTCCTTACTCTCATTTACCCGTCAAGTGGAGTTACAGAAGGCCATGGTCTCGGATTATAGATGAAGTCGTATCAAAATTGGTCCACTAGTCATTATAAATCAAGGCCAAGAGCACTGTGATGTTTTCTTAAACAAATCGGTGATTAGCTTAAGTTGTTGTTTATGTTTTGCAGTGTTGTTCTTTCAGTCGAGTAACTTTGTCGGTCCTTGATTACTGAAGTTGTTGTGATAAATGCCTTTTAGCTGAAAGGAGACAGTAGCAGAAGATAGATGTTGAACTAAAAGTGCACGTCTTTGCTAGAGTTTTGCAGCGATGTAAGGAGGCTCACCTCTAGATGCCTATTTGATTAATGGATCCGTGCACCACATAAGGTGTCTGCATCAACTTAAAAATGGACAAAAGCACAGTGGGACAAGCAGGTGGGAGACTACAAGCAAATAAAGGTGAAGCTAATGGAGTGTGCTAATGTGTGCATTTATTAAGCCTGCCATCTCCTCTCCACTGGCCCAATCTGCCACTTTGCACGGCTCCCCGGGTCTCCGAGGAGTGAGTCATTGCTCACTTTAAATGATGCAGCTCATCGAGGGGCTCGAGAAGCTGCGTCGCGGAGCCCTTCGCCGTGATGACGAGTGGAATTGAGAGTCCACTGGCCGTCTTTACGCTTCTTTAAGGTGGCTGCCCGGCTCTCGGGTCTGAGTTGCGGGCTTGTTAAGGAGGAGGTAATCTGCTCCTCGCCTGCACTTTGCATTAAATGTGTGATCAGGCTCAGCGCTGTTAGCTGAGGGATTGAGAACTCCCTCCGGAGCGGTCAGGAGAAGGGATGATGTTGACATAACAGAAAAACCGACTGTGAGCCAGGAGTGGGTGTGAAGTGAGATGACGGGTCAAATGTTGGGGCGGTAATTTGTGAGTCTGGAGTTGTCGCAGTGGAGCGAGCATTTACAAGGAAGCAGCATTTAATTCAGACATTGTATTGCAATAGTTCAGATCCTCACAAGTCTCTTTGTGGAAAAACATTCTGGGCTTTTAAAACGTATAAGTAAAGTTAAAGTAACATTTTTTAAGCAATTAAGAGTGCACCATTGCATTAGAGATAGACGATCCAGTTTGTGGGATATTATTTCATCCATTTAAAGCAGGCTGTTCTCATTTTCTGTTTGTACACGCAGTATACCTGAAAAAAATACCATAATTACATAATTACTCGATTTCATGTATTCTGTAAACAAGAAAGATTTTTTTCAGCTTTTTGGGGGCGTTTTTTCTGATCTGATGTGAAGTCCCGGGACAGGGATGTCGTATGTGTACAGATTGTAAAGCCCTGCGGGGCGAATTTGTAATTTGTGATTCTGGGCTGCACAAAATAAACTGATTTGAATTAAATAGAAGTAATCGTGAGCAAGGACCTGCAGAGCTGCCTCTAAGGAAGAAAGCTAGCGCAGCATAAAGAGCGACAAGCACAGGTTTGTCACCAGGAGAGCACTGTTCAAGTTCCTTTTAAAGCTAAATGTATATGTTGACTTATTTTAATTTTCAGAACTTTACCTTTTTTACTTTTGTCTCGTAATTTCTAACACCACATACTCATGATACTTAACAAGTGTTCTTATTTTATGTCATAAATGTCACTTAAATGTCAAAAAACATTATATTTCCTTAACCTAATTAAGTAGCTTTGTTACATGAACAAATTCTGCACACAGACATTCTTATTAGAAGACGGGAAAACATTTTGTTTTAAAAGATGGCTGTGGTTGGCTCTGTTGGAAACCAATCCTTAACCACTATGGTACTGGTGCCATGATGTATCTCATGCACAGCGTCGTGATGTGAGCCGATCCGTCTTTTTTCACAGAAAAGTAATGAGCAATCTCTGGGCACTAGAGAATGAAATGAGTTAGAGAATGAGAAAGAAGTAGATGTGGAAGTGCTTTTATTAGGCATTGAGAATGTGGACAGGAGCATGTATGCAATATAAAATGTCTTGAAGTATAATTATGGTAAATCTAGTTGTGGCCAACATTTGCAATGATTGATATTGATGTATTTTTATCAATTGCTGAGATCTGGGAATGTGGTAAATGTTAAGTGGACTTGTGCTTTTCTAGACTTCCGACCACTCACAGCATTTCGACATGTAATATGTCATTTAGACCCGTTCACACTCTGCTGGCAGGGGCTACTATGCATCAGGACTATCTAACATTCATAGATACGTTCATTCATAAACCGCAGGGAGCCATTTTGGGGGTTTTGCCGAGGACTCATTGAACTGCGGATCCTCCTGAAGGACAACCGCTGTACCACTGAGCCACAGTCACCCCTGCATCAGTATGTGGACATCCGGACACACAATGAAGACAAGTCCTAAACAACGGTTTTAAAATGCGAAACGCAGATATGGGGTGACACAGAATATTGTGAGATAAAAATATGTTGTGAATTGTTTTGAATGCATTTGGACTTTGAAATGTTTGAAAGTCAGGAAACCGAAACTACACCACTAGAAGTAATGGAGACAATGGACTCATTCTACAAATAGTTTAATAGGGTTCACTACAAGCCCGCTTGGAATAGGTGCCGACAACGTTATATGCACTTCACTTGTCTCTCCTGTGTGTGGAGAGGCTGACTCCCACACTTGGTGAAACACAAGAACAGAGGAGAGTAATGAGCTTGTAAAATTTCAGCAATGGCGCCTCCTTGTAGCCTCATTTCTATCTGCAACACTGCAGAAATACAGAGTTTAACTAGAATGACAAGACATGCGCAAAAAAAGAAGCTCTGCAGTATTTAAATGTTGATTTTAGAATACATGTGTAAATGTTATGCATGTTATGAATGTGATTATTTATATATATATATATATATATATATATATATATATATATATATGTATATATATATATATATATATATATATATATATATATATATGTATGTATATATATATATATATATATATATACATACACACACACACACACACACACACACACACACACACACACACTATTGCTGTCAAACGATTTAAATATTAAATATTATCGCACTTATGTCATAGTTAACTCGCGATTAATCACAATTAATTGCTTTTTTTTCTCTTAACATGAAAAAGTGCATTGGCTTGCTTCATGCAAATGTTTTATTTTATTGAAAAACAACTGCCAAACAGGGCGGTTCAAAATAAAATGGTAAAGTGCACATTTCAGGTAAACAAGGGCGACAGAGAGAGAGAGAGAGAGAGAGAGAGAGAGAGAGAGAGAGGAGAACATAGCAGTCAGGCTTCGTAGGTCCTGTTGTTGGATGTTTTATTTATTATATCAGCTAGATCCTCGTCCTCCACAACGCTAACAGGCTACACGCAGTAGCATCATTTAGCTGTGGCTGCAGTACGTTTGTTCTTTGTTGTGGTGTCCATGTGTTTCTGTCTGAAGTCATCTGTTTGTGTCTGGCCGTGACGAGCGGGCGCAGAGTTAGCATCAGCTGTGTGCTTGGCCATCGAGTGGTATTTCATACTGGATAGCTACGATGATAGCTCAGTTCACAATGACAAACGGCTCATACCACTTCGGTCTTGTCAAGGGAACCACGTCTTATCATTCATTTTGCCGTATCCCGCTCACCATTCATTCTATTCAACCCGTAACATTAGCCTGGCTTCCAAGCGCAAACGACATGCCCATTGTTTTGCGTCCGGTTGAGCTACATCCGGGGTCGAAAAATTAAAACTGATTGCGTTCAAATTGGTTTGCGTTAACGCCGTTAATAACGCACTAATATGACAGAACTAATATAAACTAAAGTATTGGACATTTTCACCAGTTGATCGTGATAGAGGAAAAGTTAATGGATTACCAATGTCATTAGGGTTCATCCTTTGGGGGTGATAAATATCGACTATATGTAGTGGAGAGGTATATTTCATTGGAAAAGGTAAATGTTTTACCTGCTGGTGGCTCTACGGGAAAAATCAAATCAGATCTTCAAAGTCATTTGTGATTAATTCCAATCCAGACCAAAGTGATAAAGAGACTACTATCAACAGACAGATGTGCCGATCTCTTTGAACTACGCTGCTAGCTTGACTGATAAGGTCCCAGCGAGCCAATGAAACACAATCTAAGGAAGGTTGGAGTTAACTGTATACCTTTGTTCAGACGTCACAGAGTGCATAACTATATAAGAAAATGCAAGACACTGAACAAGCCCTCTGCATAGGGACCTAATATGTTTTTTTGGTTATGTGTTTGTCTTGAGAACACCTCGAAAAAAAGTAGTTTACATCAACTAACTAGAGTCTGCAGCTTTTCTGAGCATCATGTTTCTTCTGTCTTTTAAGTGTTGAGGAATTATCTATAGTGTACTGTACGCTGAAGCTGCTGCTTCCATGATAACTAGAAATCACATCCGTTGCTCTCTGATCTGATGTGAGCTTAGAAAGCTTTATTTAGGCATTGATCTTCTCTGTCACCACCCCGCCTGCCCTTTTTTCTTAACCCAACCACCGCCACTGCTGCGGCCACCGTGCACTGGCAAGTTAATGTAAGTCACTTTTTAATGAGTTCACTCCAGCTTTCTGTCTGATCGCAGTGACTTTTTCAGCCTGTGCCTTAACAAAATTCTGCACTCTGGTTCCGTAGCACTGTGGGACATTTCAGGAGCAGTAGCCCACAAGGAGAGATATTAAAACTATATTTTGCACAGTTTGAATTGGGATTTTATTCGGGGTAGGTCAATGAATTATCAACCATACATAGCATTGAACACGCCGTCGGAGCAAAGCGATGTTCTGCTGTGGACGGGGGCAGAAACACAACTTATTTAGGTCACATAAAAAAGATCAATATTAGCTTCAGTGTACGCTATATTTCGAATATCTTTACCGCTTCACCTTGCCACCCCTTTCTGACATGTGACTGAAGCTGCTATTGATGCTTTCTTCAAAGCCGAAGACTCCGTTGACAAAACCACTAATTGTAGCTTGTGGAACAACGGCTGGCTGAAGGCAAGGGGGAAGAGGTTGACATATTTAATTGAATTAATTGATAAATTAATTATGGTTAAGTCAAATGAAGAACAGTGCCCACAATCTTAACAGATACTGCGATAAACAACATGAGGCCCAATGCAGCTGTTCCAGTCCACCTTTTCTTGAGTGAACGGTTTATTTTCATCAGACATTA
The DNA here is from genome assembly GCF_023055335.1 of Clinocottus analis. NCBI lineage: Eukaryota > Metazoa > Chordata > Actinopteri > Perciformes > Cottidae > Clinocottus > Clinocottus analis. The sequence continues at coordinate 2,758,478 of NW_027176229.1, read as the reverse complement.
TGGCTCATGTTAGTGGGGGAGGAAAAGTACTCTCTTTGTTAAGCATTTCACATTAAGTGTTTTTCAGTCCTGCGGTACACTAATGTGTTGCAGACATGCTAAAAGTAAGACTGCATATGTATAGGAAACACAATGTCCTGCAATTTCTAACATACTTAATTCTGCTGCCAGATTATTTTCATGTGTTTTTTACAATTTATCTCATTCTCTTTCTATGTGTGTGTGTGTGTGTGTGTGTGTGTGTGTGTGTGTGTGTGTATTTGTGTGCGTGTATGTGTGTGTGTCACGGTGTGTTTAGTGTCCAAACACTGGAAGGCTGTGAAATCCTCCTGGGCCCAGAGGTGACATATGGCCCTCCGGTCCTGGACCTCTTCACCCCAGTGGCCATGACCATCGCTCACTGCGCTGAGGTGGACACAGAGAACTGGAACATCCAGCTTAAAAGGAAAACCCAGGACAGCAAGTGGGAGGTGAGAGCTGCGGGCCCACACCCGTCAAGTGCAGTACAGCCCATTAAGATCTTCGCTCAGCTCAGACATGGCGCTTCGCTCCCCTCCATTGTCTTTTTTCCCAATGGCCCTTTTTGTTAGGGCTAAATTTCAACAGGGGGGTAAGGCGAGGTAAACGGCCCAAACCTCTGTTGTTTCCACTGTTTAGGATTGTAGTACAACGCCTGCCTGCTACACCTCAAGACTAGATCATAAATGACTTTGAAGTGCAGATCTTATTGACAAAGTAAACACCAGTGAAATATCAGTCACAGCGTAAAAGTTTAAAAAAAGTATAGGTGCTATTGAAGTCGTGCTGTGATGTCGCCATCTAGCGTCCCCATATTGAACACCGGGCCCATAATTTGTTGTTTTCACTCGAACCAATATTTAAAGGAAATATTTTCTATCCCACTGACTAGCTGTCTCACTTGATAATATGTTATTGTACAATAATGGAAGAACATTTACTGTATTAATGCGTATTGTTCGATGTAGCTATAACATCTGGATCTACCAACCTGGTAAAACATGCCCACACTGCCGAGGTGACAAAAGAAGGTAAACTAAATTTGAAAGCAAAGAGCTGCCAATGCCGTCAAAATTTCTTGTGAAATCTTTTAGTTCTCCTCTTTTGTTGCACTGTTGCAATAGTGCAACACAACAAGACCCTGAGATCAGAGTATAGAACCCTGAGATCAGAGGATAGAACCCTGAGATCAGAGCATAGAACCCTGAGATCAGAGCATAGAACCCTGAGATCAGAGCATACAACCATGCGATCAGAACATAGAACACTGACGTCAGAGAACCCAGAGTTCAGAGCGTTGTGCGAGACAAGATGTTTAAATCAGGTCCCATTGGGGGGGACCAGAAGAGGGGCTTTGCCTTTCTATTAAATCTGGATCTTAATAAAGTGTAGACCGCATGTGAACATCTTAGAACCGCTGTCTGAGACCTGAAAACTCACCTTTTTAAGAAAGCTGCTAAAATATCTTTTATAGGCTCTGCTTTTAAATATATCTTCAAAAATGTTCATGTTTTATTCTGCTTTGCAGCACTTTGAGATTGTTTAAATATAAAGTGCAATACAAATAAAATGTATTATTATTATAAGTCACTGCTGATGAAACCACAACATTTCATCATTTAATTTATTTAAATAAGAGTTTTAAATAACAAAAAAATGAGGGACTTTTATTGTGAACAATTTACAAGAAATGAAATGTGTTTTTATCTACCGTTTCAACAGCCACTCCTTAGATTACGAAATATATTCAATCCCTATCCGATCAAGCAGGCCACATAGACACATATGGACACAACTAAGTTTCAATCTGGTGCATCCAGTACATACAGACATACAGTATCAGATGTCACACGGTGTAGGACAGCGCAACACTGGATGCCACAGTTTGTTGACTCTGTTATCTCCCTGTGTTTGCTGACCTTTTATATATGGGCTTTAAGTGGTAAAAGGTCCTGTTAGCGAGCGCACGTGTGTCAGGTGAGTTATGCGTGAGCCATAAAGGACTGTTGGGGCTTTGTGGGGATGCTCATTGATCCAGCCTCCTGCTCTCTGTGGGCTCAGAGGGTGACATAAGACCCCATGAAGGTAACACTGCCGGTCCGGCAGGGGGGAAATAAAGAAACAATTACAGCGTGTAATGGGTCAGAAGAGGCATGGCTGCTGTCAGTCAGTGGGAGAGTGGTGGTGGCGGGATTGCAACGGGGGAGGTATAAGGGGCAGTTAGACAAGGGCAGTATCGATTAGTGGATCAGGAAAGACATGGCATGCTGAATTTAGATGTGAGGCTATCAGGCGGAGAGTCATGGAGATTGTTTCACTGGCTGGGCACGACTCTCCATTTGCCTCCCCAGACATTTCCCAACCCCCATCACACATTTGAACATCAACACTCACATATCTAACACACCATCAACACCAAACACAAGCAAGCGATGCAACTTGTTTCTCGTTAGTTTCGCTCGAATGCTTTGGAATAGAAAACATTGTATGTATATGTATGTGTTCCAACAATGTCAGCTTTTCATTCTTTTTCTTTAACCCCTTCTTCCAAGAAGACGATCTTAATCCCAAACCCAAAGGCATGAGAAGCCCAATCGCTGTCTTCACTTTGCATTATTTGCTCATGTTTTTGACCAGCAACATGAAGAGAATATTCTTTCACGCGGTAATGTAAATGTAAAGCTGATATATATATATATATATATATATATATATATATATATATATATATATATATATATATATATATATATATATATTTGGCAAGCTGAGCATGGGTCAAAATAATGAATACGACAGCTTTGTCCCTGGCTGTTGTTGTGGTTGTCAGGGCTTTAAAGAGCTTATAATTTAGAGGAAGAAGGTCCATTTTCCTGCTTTTTGCATTGTCTTTTTTTTGTCCTGAATTATGTTTTTCTTAATTGTGTAAATGGCTGATGTAAAAAATATTCAAGAGCTGCTACCACAAGCAAAGATGCAACATAATGGACCTTATTCCTCAGTAAATGTAGAGGGGAGTGCACCTCCAGTGGAGTGCGGAGGTATTACACGTGGTGTGCGGTGGGGAAATGCAGAATTTATTTATTTCAAGACCTTTATTGAGAACTTTACATATTACACAAGTAAACGGACATGAAACTTTAAATGTTTACGTTACGCCGTTAGTAGGTTACGCTGGCGCGACTTGCCAATTCTTGGCGTTTTCACAGAGATCTCATGGAGATCACGGCGATGAATTGAGAGCGACCGTATTAAGCCTGCAACCCCGTTTTAAAAAATATTGTACCTGCTTTCCTAAGCAGGCACATTGCAGACACTAATACTGATGAAACTTGTGGCTCACACATATCTGCACTCATCCTGTTTTGTTTAGCACAGGTTGCCCGTTATTGTTATTATCTTGAAAAGATATTCAGTGTAAAACTCAGTAAAACTCTTTATTGACAAATATTTAAACGTGTTTTGTTTAGTTTTTCACAGGTTGCACGTTAGTGTTATCATCTTAAAAAGATATTCACTGCAAAACAGGTTAATTGCAACCATAATAAGCTATTTATTTTGGCCAAATATTAGTTATGTTTTGCACAGATAACTTTATTTGCATTGTTCTAACAAAGTGATTGAACATGTTGTTTGTTTTTGTCTGATGGAGCAATCTGGTTTATTGGAAATGATTGCAATTTTCTTTGTTATTATTATTAGAAAAGGCACGGATGGAGGAGTCACAAAAAGTTATTTCAACAAAAATTCGGCATGGATCATTTGGTTACTATTTGGTTGGGGCGGTGGGCAACTTGTTTCTTCCTTCAAAATGGGGCGTAGTGTTTAAAAATTGTAAAATTGGGTTTAGTTGTATGGAAATGTAATTCTATAGGAGACTTGGTTGTCTATGATTGAGCCCAAGGCGCTGTAGCTGGCTAACACAATAAAACTCGGCCCTTCTCCATACGTATTAACACAAAGACATGAGATGCGTGAGCGGCTGCTCGCTTCACTCATTTGTTCGTCTTTGTAAGATAAGAGACCTTGAGAGACCTCTTCAGGTCCTCTCGGTCAGTGATTGATGTTGTTTGGAAGAGTTCTCCTGATCGACAGCTTGTGTGCTGACCAAGGTGTCACCACTTTGTTAGTTTGTGTATTTTCTCTCCGCTCCTTTGAGTTTAACATCATGTTCACCTAACCTTGTCATGTATAAGTATTATAGGTTTGCCAGTGTGTGACAAAAATGTTTTTTTTTTAACTTTATGTGTAAGAGGACAATTTCTTAAGATGTGCAGGTGGTGTGAATGAGGAAGGAGACCGGAGGGGATGTGAGTGAATACAAGATTCATGTCGCTTTGAGATTTCACTGTAATATTAAAAGAGGTCAAAGCTTCTTGGTTAGAAATAATGACTTACTATTGAGGGCTAACCTAAAGAGAGAGAGAGAGAGAAAAAGAGAGAGAGAGGGAGAGAAAAAGAGAGAGAGCGTTTTGACGATGCATAATACCTGCAAATGTACAGTTCCAATAAAATAACTTATTCCAGCTGTCGTTAGAATACACACTACCCACAGAAGACTCCTCAGCACTCCCAGCCACGCTACATTGTTATTCAGTGCCATATTGCTGTGAGTTAAGCCGCGTTTAAGAGGATGCTGAAAGCATGAGTATAAAATGCATAAACATAAAGTGTTCACAGAAGGAATCCAGACACCTGATGTGAATGTGGCTGAACATGTGTGGTAGCATTTCTCACTTCACGTTGCATCTCATTGAGCATTACAGTGTGTTCAAAATGCTGCAGAACACACGGACAATGAGGCAAGTCCATAGATTATGGAGAATTCCAGCTATGTGGCAGTTACGCCGGTGTTCTAAAGCAGTCTTGCGGGACATGATGGCTGGTAATGTGCCATACGGCCAATTAACTTGTGATTATTTGCGAGGGAATAAATACGGCTCCTCAGGCTGTGCTTTAGCATGCCGTTTGGTGTCACGACTTCTCATTAAATGGCATAATCACATGTAGTTCATGGATTTATCTGCCTGCAAGGATAAGGCTTGCAACATGCTGCATGACTATATTGTGAGAGGTCTGGCTAATGGTTTGAAGGTGATTTTGGTGCACTTTGCCTTCCTCGGCCTGTATTATTCTTCTGCAGGAAAAGATGACCGTTTGGCTTCCTCGTAGGTTCAAGGATTACTAAAAATGTCCACTTGGACGTCACTTACTCACCCCGTGTTGCCTTGAACTCTTGAAGAGATGAATTGAAGTAAATGAGGGGACAGAAGTAAAACTATATTAAAACATCTGTTTACTTTGCGCACTACGATCAAACTCCCATTTTCCCTGTCATATGCTCACTACTTCCCAAACACATGCATCACCACTCAAACCCTATTAACGATTTAAACTATTTCAAACACTTCTGCATAAACAGTCATGCTTGCGCAAGTGCGCCTGGTGTCAATACATGTCAGAGCAAGTGGGTTTTAAATATCTGAGTTTTAGTGAAAATAGTGAGCATACAACTTGATGAATGAGACTTGAAACTTGTTTTTTAAGGGTTTTTAATGGATGTTTTGCTTCACCTAATCAGTTTTTTTCTTTCTTTTTTTGAATTCTTCCTTCAACGTGGAAGCTTGCAAGACAAACGCAGTTTTCTTCAAGACTTTTAGGGTGACGCGTGGTGATTTAATTGATACACAAATTGTGATTTTGTGGATGAAGTATTCCTTCAAAGAAATATGTATTAGTCATACTGTATATCGTATGTAATTTGCAATTTTTGCTTGAGTGTATTTTACTTTCCTTTCGAGAATGAGCTCGGCAGAGAATATACCTACTCAAACATGATTTGTTCTAATGGGCTCACTCATTAATTGAAAATCTTTCAGATATTTCCTTTGGCTTGTTATTACTTGGTTGAATAGAACTCCCCTTTTTGTCTGGCTTTGTTACAATTTCTTCTCCTGTTTCTGATGAAGGAAAGGAAAGGAAGGAAGAAAGACTCTTGCAGAGTCCTTCTTTCCAGTTGGAAACAAACAATGTAGCGCTTCACAACTGCTGTATTGTTCATAATGACCATTTTGTATTCTGTACTAAGCCATCACTCATGGAGGAAATGTTCTTTTTACATTCTCAGGAGACTGCTTACAACCTGTGTGGGTTTTTGCTTTGTGGTTTAAAACAGGGTTATGTTACCTGCATCATGATTCAACAGCAGTGTACCAGAACTCAATCCACAATACACTCTACTGTACACACACTTTTATTTGATCATATTTCTAGTCATATATAGCTCTGGGCATGAGTATTGCTGAAGTCTATTACAAAATAAAATAAATGCTGTGTGTTACGTCGAGTATCGCATCAGAGGATCTGATCTCAAACAGTGTGTAGACATTATATAATCACAATATAATGTCTGACGCTTTCTGATTATTGGAAGTTGATCCCATAGTTTTAATGTATAGTCCATCCATCCATCCATCCATCCATTATCAGCCACGTATTCAGGCTCGGGTCACAGTGGCATCAGGCCCAGCAGACCGACCCAGGCTTCCTTCTCACCCGCAACATTTTCCAGCTTATCCCGAGGCATTCCTAGGCAAGCTTGGAAATATAATACCTCCAGCGTGTCCCGGGTCTTCCCCGAGGTCTCCTACAAGTTGAACGTTCCTGGAAAACCTCCAGTGGGAGGCGTCCAGGAGGTATCCGAATTAGATGCCCGAACCAGGTCCGCGAGCTCGCTGGTTAGCGCGCTCATCATAGTAGATATCGTTGATGTCTTTGACATAACATCAAACAGTGTCACCTCTTCTCATTCTGTTTAAGATAAAGTTAATTTCAGCATTTTTCGATTAAAATTCTGCACTTATCTTAAAATTGAATATGATGAAACATGTTTCATAATCTCTTCTCGAAGAATACATTTTGTAGAAACAGAAGTAGAACTGAAAATTGTATATTGGGAAATAGAAATGCATAATTTGCATGATAAGCATTTGGGCATACTTAATAAGTGGCATAGTCAAAATATATATACTAATAGACTTGACTATACTGTGTGCCCACAGATGTGTATGAAATACACTCAGTATGCTTTTCTAATCATTAAATACAAACAAGCTTTAATGTACCTTTTTGTCCTTTCCTTATTGTCTTGCATTACTTCCTAACACCAATTATGATGAAATAACTGCAGTGATCCACATACGTCTTGTGTTTGAATAGTATCAAAGAACCAAATCATCTCTGATTTTACCTGATCAAGGGCTGATACCGAAGTGTTTATAAAGTGTGTTCAAGTGTGCAGAATGTTTTGCTTCTTTAATAGTCAGTTAATGATAAGACACATAAGACTCTAGTGTGCAAGTGTTTACATTTTAAATTATTATGCATAATTATTATGCAGAAGAATACTGAATGTGATATGTTCTTGCTGAGAGGAACATCTGGAAGATATCTACTGTGTCTTCATGGGTACCCGTCTCTGTGCTTCATTGCAGGAAGTGATGTCGGTGGAGGAGGAGTGCACTTCCTGTTACTGCCTGATGGACTCGACGAGCTGCCACCTGCTTCTGGAGCAGCCGGGCTCGTACGCCCTGGTGGGCGAGCCTCTGACACAGGCTGCCGTCAAGAGGCTGAAACTGGCTGTGTTCGGGAGCATGGAGGCCGGCTTCATGAGCTACAGCCTGCGGGTGTACTGTGTGGACGACACGCCGCACGCCTTTCAGGTGGAGGAAGACGCCGGTTTGGTGTTTAGTTTATCCCTTTGGTTCCTCTAACGAGGGTGATATCCTCCAGCAGCACTTTGGTCACAAAGGGTTTTCCACAGTCTCATTTATTCATGAAGACCATGTAATAATGACTGAGGTAGTTCCTTGAGCCAAACTTTTAGGTTATAAACCAACCAAGTATCATGGCAGTTTTCCAAACTGTTTGTGACAGTTTAGCTAAACATAATTACGTGGTTTTGGTGCCAAAACATAACTGTTGGTTTTGTTGAAACATAAACGTAACTGGACATAGTTATTTTAAGGCCAGCCATGAAGTTTTTCCTTAACCTTAACAAAATGTTGAGATTATTTTTTTAAATAATGTAGTCCCGAAAAACAAAGTCGTGCCGAGGGGCACAAAAGAAACGGTCCATTCGTGTCCCTGTAAACAAAACCTATAGATTATATTTCGTAAGTATTCCATGAACTGCTGTGAGACTGTTTTTTGTTTCACGAAGCTGGCCATCTTGAATACATTTTTACAGCAGCCAAGAAGAATGAGAGGATGAATTTCTCTGAGATGACGGAGAAACATATTATCTTACTTTTCATTTGCAGTTATCCATCTCTTAAATAGAATAGCACCCTGAGCGACTGGCTCAGTAGTGAGCAGGGTCATCCTTTAATCAGAGGCTCGGCGGTTCGATCCCCGGCGCTGCTGGTCCAAGTCGATGTGTCCATGGGCAACACACAAAACCCCAAATTGCTCCTGCATCTGTACCTAATGTGTGTGAATGTTAGTTAGTAACTCCTGATGGGCACCCATCAGTGTATGAATGGGTGAATGATGCCATGTAGTATTAAAGCGCTCTGAGTAGTCAGAAGAAAAATGCTATGTATATATATATATATATATATATACACACACATTTACCCTGTTATACAGAGTAAAAGAGATTTTGCTTTTGAATGTCCTTCCTTCATGAAGCTGTGGGCTCCAGAAATTAGGCTGCATTCATATCTATTGTATTTGGGTCAAAATTTTAGCAATAAAAAAAACAAATCTGGATTTTCACTTATCTCTTGTGACATCAAGCTATGAAGCGTGCCTTGATATCCCAAGAGATAAGTGAGAAAATGTGTTTTTGTAAACAGGTCATTAAAGTAAACTGTTTGATCTTGATCTACTTTAGACCAAAGAGGGATTTAATGCCACTATTGTATTATATTTCTTTTGTTCTCGACCGCCTCCCTGTCATAGAGAAAGCATTTCTTACTCATTTCCCCAAAAGTCCATAATTCAATTTCAATTTCGCCCTGTCTGACTGCAATAGGAGGAACATATTGTAGGTCATGGCCTAGATTCAAACTGAAAATCTTCTGTGTACACGGTTTTAGCCGGGCTGTCAGAGGCAGCAGAGACCTCAGCGTGTGCTCTCTACCGGCTAAACCGTGTGAGATAGCAGATTCATTACCACTATGAAACACTAGTGCAGAGCTGATGGTAGGGTCTATGTCACAGCCTGACAGCTTCTCTCCCAGAGGTTTTAATAGACTGAGACAAAGGCTGCCATGCAGTAATCTCTAACGTTCATATGTTAACGTTAATGTTTTAGTTTTTTTTGACTTGATTATTCTTCAGCGACCTGCAGGGTAAGCATTGAGATCTCATAAGTGAACACCAAGCCTCCCGTCCTCCCCAGAGAGACTACACTAACAGACGAGCTGAGCCGAGCTGAACAGAGCACGACGAGCCTCGTGACTGACTCCGCCTTCCCGACCGCCTCTCTGTCATGTCGCAGCCGTCAGCGGCAGCTGGCTTTAAAATGCATTCTGGATTTGGTTTATGAATTTCCAGCCTGCAGAGCAGATGCCAGACTTTTGCGGGTCCCTTGGGCTCCTGTCTGTTAGCACCGCTTCTTTGCTGTGTGTTTTCCAAGCTCGGGCACAATCGCAGCCTGAGTTCTGGATCAACAGGAAGCCTGATGCAAAACAAACATTTGTGTGAGAGAGACATTTTCTTCAGCTTAGACCAAGGAAGAGATACGATTGGTAGCTTTCTGATATTTTCTCTGATATTGCACAATGCTGCTGTCTCTTTCAAAAGAGTACCACCTCAACAAGTCAAATTTTCTGGGTAGTTTCATCAAAATGTATGCCCTTTTTGATATATTTCATTAATTATTTATCTCATTGTGAAGTAAGCAGAAAAACTATCAGGTAAGGTAAGGATCCTAAAAAAAACACCTTTTGATTCAATGTGAATGTTGTCCTCTGTAACAAGAAATTCAGGAAAAGTCTTATTGAGTAACTTCCCTCCACCAGAACGTCAATGTCCAAGGTCACAACATTCAGTACTGGAGACTTAATGGATAAAAGCTTTGTACCTGAAAATACCACCCATATTAGTATTCTGCTGGCAGATGTTCTCTTCCACCGTAAAGGCTCCCAGAAAGTACTGTTCACCTTAACCTTTAGCGTTTAGCATTGGCACACAGACATTTCTAAGTTCAGAATTCTATTATCATCAACAACAACAAAAATGATCGACCCATCATCATTGTGTCTTCATGTGTCTTTACATTTTGTCTTTTCACAATTCTAATGGTTGGATATCTCATTCTTGCAACGTTCACTTAGTCGTATCATAATATGCCATATGTGTCTCACAGCCGACTGTAATCCAGAAGAAAATATGTATGCAGGGTTGCAACATAATTGCTTCTTTAAAACATGTCCCATCACATATCCACCATATACGTTAGCTAACTGCTCAGCAATTTATGTAAACAAGACATACAGCTTTGACTGGAAGCTCACTTGCTAACAGTTTTTAAAATTTAGCTATATACTGCATGGGAAAATATGAATATAAATGAGTTGCAATGTGACTGGAGCATTTTCTCTGCTGTAAATTCCAATTTTAAAGTTTTCTTTGATGGTATTTTTAATATTCATGAACATAGAAATGTTGGAGTCTCCTGATGATACACTAGGTTCACTTGTATGTTTTGGCTATTAGTAGTAATTTCTCCCACACAGTCTAAATGTGTCTTACGTCAGTTAAGCGTGACAGATGGCTCTGAATACTATGATACCCTTGTAGCTCAACCAGTCATTGCAATTAAATGTACTGACTAAACTGGGTTGTGGGTGGAAGTAAACAAGCTGCCATTACTGCAGTTCACTTTAAACTGCTTTTTAATAGCCCTCAATTATAAATATACTTAAAATGACCTGTAACGTAGTCATCAAAACACCATTAAAGTGAAAGTAGTTATCTAAAAATGAGACATCCAAATTCACTGACTGGATTGCAGCCACTGAAAGCACCGTGAATTGTCACTTCTCAAGGTCCGATTAAGAAAAGATATTGTGCTGATTATATTACAGCAGAAGATTGTAATATTCCACGTGGGAAAGTAGATATGTTGCCTTTGGCAGAACAATGGCAGAGAGAAGATAAAAAAAGGAATGTGTATTTTGCGAGCTTCAAACAGAAGGGCAGAGGCATTCCTCAAAAGATAAACTGTATACAGGATTAAATATGCTACGATCACTGGGAGGTACGGGTGTGACAAGCTTTATAGATATGCTTCAGAGTCCAATCTATGTAATCATGAACAAGGAATTATAAAGACCACAAAAGCCGACACAGGATGTTCGTTCCGCGTGTAAAACGAAAAGTCAACAATGATTTGTTTTTACGTAACTTACATACTCCAGTAACAATACTTTCGTAGTCATTTGAACTTAAACAGCAATCTTTTCCTTAACCTTACGAAGTACTTTTGTTGCCTGCACCTAACTAAGTATTTCATGATCTTTTCCAAAACCTAACTAACTAGGTTTGTTGTATACACCTAACATATTATTTTATAATATTTTGCCTAAACCCAAATATGTTGTTTCCTGTGAGGTTCGGAAGTTTAATTTTAAAGATTCTATGCATGTAATAAGCCTAAAATTGAGTAGAATGAGGACTAACTTTTCATAGAATATCACAAGCACCGGTGCATGAGGATACGTTGCCAGATTATGTCAAAAATCAGTTTTTATGTCATGTAACTGTTACTGCTGACTAATTTCCAAAACCATTTTACGAAGAATGTGGAAATAAAGTGTTTTGAAAAGATAAATGCTCCAAGTAGTGATAAAGCACTTTGAGTGGTCAGAAGACTAGAAAAGTGATATACAAGTACAGTCCATTTACTATTTATCTTAAACTCTTTGAATTCTTGTAAAAACATAAATGAGTCAAGTTAATAATTTCCAACAAAGACAAAGGAGGAGTTTTCCAAACCGACTATGGGGATTGGTCTCCAGCTCATTCTGCTCCCACTCAATGAATAGAGAGAGACATAGCCACAAGAGTATTTCAGAAATATTGGCGACTCGCTTCAATAAAGAAAAAGGAGGTCTGCAGAATAAGTTGTTAGAAGTTTTTTTTTTCTTCACTAAACTCACTAAAGGGCTCTTAAAAGCCCCATAACTGTCAAGAAAGTTGCTGAGGTGGCCATCGCCTATGCAGAAAATGAACATCATTTTTACTTTTGGAGCCCTAGACTCCAAAAATAACTCCAACAAATGGATTTCTCATTCTTGGCTAACATTGCAGCACTCCCTTAGCTGTTACACATCAATCGCTCGTGTGATGTGCCACACAGCAAATCAGCAACGATCACAATCTCCCCAAAACTTCAATCATGGCATCTTGACAAAACAAGTTCAAACGAGAGTCCAAGCGAGCTACGTTCCAACGTGCTATCCGGTGAAGCCGCTGGCATTCAGCGCTGTCCCACCACTCTTTGTCAGAACCGTTTGGAATGACAAAAACAGAAAGAAGTGCCCTTTTACACCTACAGTGATAACAATATGCAATATGCCTTCGGCAGGTTTTTCTGCAAGCACATGCATGATAAAAGTGCATGCACAACCTCAACCACACACACACATGCATAACCAAGCTGTTTCTCGCACGGACACTTATTCAGAATCAATCAGCGTGGCCCAACATTAGTCACAGCTCTGTTCCCCATCTTTCCCTTTGTGATTGAGATGGCTAAGGATAGACGGGCCAGACACAGAACCATCCCACCGGGACACTGAACAATGATGACAGATGAATACCTGCAAGCGGCAATCAAAGTGCTCTTTTATCATCGCAAATTCAATTAAGGAGATTGCCCCCCCCACCCCACACCCTCGACACGTGCATTTCCCCAGCATTAAATCCAAGCTTCAATCCGTCACGTTGAAGCCACAAATGTGATGCTAATGTGACCGTGAGTTGTATGATTTGTGCAGCCGAGGCTCGACGTCGCTTCTTGGCGACCTGTTTTCTGTGTTAATATTTGGGATAAGTCAATTAGTGGATGTGACAGATGAAAGGATTTGCAACAGGTGTTTGTGCTGATATGCAAAGGTAGTACAAATGCTTTCACATTCATCTCATTTATTTTTTTCACCCTTTTTTTGTTGCTTCTCTCTATACTATCTTTCTCTTTTTCTCTGCGACCATTCTCTCCCTTCTTTCTTTTCCTTTCCCTGCTGCTTTCCTCTACCTCTCCTCTCCAGGGAGTGGTGGCCGCAGAGAAGACCAGAGGGGGTCAGCTCCTCGAGGAGCCAAAGACGTTGCCTTTCCGAGCGAACACCTTCAGCCTCCAGGTGTCCATCCAAGATGTTCCCCAGTTTCTGTGGAGCATCAAACCCTTTACCACATGTCAGGTAACCATGGCAGCAGCAACAACTGCAGCAAGATATTAAACCAACATAGATCGGATACTAAAGTGCTAATTGGCAAGAAAGGGTGTGTTTGCGCTTGTTAGTTAGATATTATCCTTCTGTGTAAGTAATTTACTGTAATGTTTATCTGGTTCCACTCTTTAATAAGGCACTCAGTATGAACAAAATTATACTAATTTTAACTTCAACTTTCACCCTTTTCAACATAAACAGGCAGTATAATAGATCTTATTTGAGCACAAATTAGCACTTCTATACTTTTTTAACAGAATTCTCAGTTAAACGATCATATTTAATTTGACGTAATGTTTAAAGTTACTGCAAGAAGTTTTTAACTGGAAACAGTTGCAATGTAATAAGGATGTCTCTGTATGACCTCCATAAGCAAACGAGACCATCAGCTCAGAGATTGGCTACTTCTATTTAGTTATTCTTAAAGCCCGTCACTATGTCCGCCTGGGAAAGATAAGCACAAAGAAAAATACAAGAATTAACGGAAGAACAAAAAGAGCTAAAATGTAAAGTGATGGAGCACATGCAAAAAAAAGTCAACAGATGGAGAGAAGAGATTGAAAGGAATCAAATCAGATCCTAAATTCACCCCGCTCTAAGTCCTGTCCCTCGAGGGCACACTGACCAATCATAGCATAACATTACGCAGTCATGCTATTCATGGCTAAATGTTGTGGAATAGCGGTACCCATTGCCTAAAGAGGTTGGAAGGAGATATACATCTCTAAGTCATAACGTTTATACATAAAAACCTGTAGAGCTAACATCAACAGAGTGTGATAGCACATGATTAACAAGCTTTAGCATTATGCTATACAAATGAGTGTAGGTGTAGACCTGCTCCCCGGTTTTTATTTCAATGATTGTAACAGTGAATAAAGACCTACCCGGCTTTGCAGAACACTTGCATTGTCTTCTGTCTCACCAGATGATGATGTTGTGGTTCACACCCACACTGTGATCTGCAGGCGTTAGCTTCTATCTTTATCTTTTGAAGCTGTTTTCGCTGCTGAATCACTTTGATGTAATGGATATATCCTTCAAACATACATTGAACACTTTTTTGTCTGCTTCTTCCCGAAATTACCTGAAAATGTGTTACTTGCTAAAACAAAGTTTAGTGGTAGGCAAACTACGGCCCGTTGGGTGCTTTAATCTGGCCAAGTATTATAATTTATATAATATTACTGTAGCGCTTCCCCTTTCCCAAATTGAGTTTCCTGAAGCAACAGATGACAGCAAACGACCAGCATCGATGTTTCTTAATGCTTATTTATGGCTCAGCGCTCTTTTCGGCTGTTTGTGTGAGCGCTCTCCTGCAGCAGAACACATTAGGGCGACTGTGGCTCAGTGGTGAGCAGGATTGTTTTTCAATCAGAGGATCGGCGGTTCGATCCCTGGCTCCGCTAGCCCATGTCGATGTCTCCTTGAGCAAGACACTTAAGCCTACGGTGTATGAATGGTTGATAATACTGATGTGGCACCTTGCATGGTGGCTCCTCCCATCAGTGTGTTAATGGGTGAGTGATGTTGTGTTAAAGTGCTTTGAGTGGTTGGGAAACCAGGAAAGCGCTATACAAGTACACGACCATTTCACAGGCAGGTTGGAGGACACACACAGCTTTCCTCAGGGTCCTCAGACAGGGTTCGTACCACAGGAGTTTTATAGTTGTAAAATGAACTGACAGCTGCATCCAGAGTATTTTTCCCCGGCATAACGAACGCCCTGCGTGCGCGTCATGTGACATATAGGGTCCTGCCTGACAGCCTCCTGCCAGCTCCCTGCATTGAGCCCTTCTGTAGCAATGAGTGGACCAAAGAAAAGAAAAGTCAACAGTGAGTGCCGAGTGTTTAATGAGAAGTGGACTGCTAAACATGTTTTCACCAAAGTACGATCAAAGGCTGTATGTCTTATTTGCCAAGAAACATTGCGGTTCAAAGAATACAATATCAGCCGCCACTTTTCCGCCAAGCATGCTAATGCTGCGTTCACACCAAAAGTGTTGTGAATTTGACGCACAAGTAGATTACATGCAAAGTCAATGCACAGACCTGAATGGTCGCGCAAAAACAAATTAGCGTGTTTAACGTGTGGTGTAAGCCAATCAGTGTTGAGAAGCACCGCCCGTCATCACCGCCATCTTGCCGTTGTTAAATCAAACTGTTGCTGGTCTGCCTGAAGTAGTGCTGGTAGCGGACATAAATATATTACCTCATCGGCATTCATCCTGCAAACAGCTGTGTTTAAAATGAAATCACAACATTGTATTCACAAAAAATAAGTTTCATTTTTCTTGCTTCCAGTACAATAAAGGTGCTCGCCAGATCAAGATCTTTAAAACATGATGGTGGTATGATGGTTTTGCTTGTGCTTGTTTTGACTTGGTTGAGCTGAACTCATTCTAAACTGCAGCTTATCAATGTGATACTAAGTAAAACAGCTGCAGCCTGCTGGGTTGATAAAACAACCTTCATACATCGTTGTCACATAAGCTCCTACAAAGAGAACAAGACAGTAAAATCTGGCTTGATGAAAATTATTCTCTTTGTGTCATGACTTTCATCTGGTGTTGATTTGCTTCATATTTGTGTTTCTGTGCACCTTTTTCTGCGCTTTAAAGCTGCTCTTTCAGTGTGCATCCTGCCGTCACCCACATTTCCCTCCTGAGGATCAGGCAGACGGACGTGACTTGAAAGTAATGGCTTTGTGTTTGTTTTGCTTGCAGTAGCATTAAGATGCAAACAGTATTAGATTGAAGTCATTGAATGCACCGCGGCGGTCGGTGAATGCTGTTTTGTACCTTGTTGTTGTCATTCGCAGAGCAGCTGAGCTGTGTCCCCCACTGTAACACTGTTGTTGCTTAAAGACCTGGATGCAGTATGAAAGCTCTGTTTCAAAGGCACCCACCCTCTCCGCGGCCTTATTTATGAGGGACTTGGGATGGCAGGCAGGCACCGCGAACCTGCTTTGGTGTAGCAGGTGTAGAATAATAGCCGAGCGCCGCGCCCATACATCAAGTCAGCTTTTAGTGCTAAAGAGCATCAGAGCTTTCCACGTCCATCACCCCTCCCCCTCTTGCCCCTCATCCTCCTGCTCCGCTTCTTCCGCCACCGCTCCCCGACTCCATTATCTGCTGCTGTGAGCTGCTCTGGGCAGCCGAGATCAAAGTCACAAGGGGTTAAGTTATCATTAGGCACACCGTCCGCTGCTTTTAATGCCGCCGCCTTCACTAAGAATCGTTTACAGGTCAGTTTTGATATGGCCGAGACTGAGTCTTGCATAGGTCAAGGACATTCCCCCACAGATGTGTCCGTTCTCTGGAAATTAATTATACATCAAAGGCTGTCTTTTTCCCTGTTGCCCACACTACCACATACTATATATCGCTTACACTAGCTGGAAAGCTGCTTCTGCTATCAGAGTTACTGCACAAGGGAATCAGGCTGTATTCGTGAGTGGATTTCTTCTTCCATCTCATCAACAATACTTATTTTTAGCTAACTTTTATCTTGCCGTAACTTGTTTATGTGTGTGGCCACCTCTACCACTGACACGATGTGCATTTGTAAAGAAAAAGGGAAAAAACCTGCTCACTGCGTTCACTCTAAAAGCGTTGCAAATTTGACACGCGAGTAGATTACATGCAAAGTCAATGCACAGACGGCGTAAGTTGCGAAAAAAAAAAATTTCCACCTGGCGATGCGAATGATGCGTTTGATGCAGCGCAAATTGAGTTGAAATTTTCCAACTTTGGCGAAAAATGTGTGTGACGCTTAGTTGCGTAAACCAATCAGCATTGAGAAGTTCCGTCATCCTACCGTTGCTGAATCAAACTGCTACCGGTCCGCCTGAAGTAGCGCTAATAGCGGCCGTCATTCAGACACTGTTGGGGACAACAGATAATGTTATGAACCCAGACACGTATGTAGAACAAGTATAAAGCAGAACTAGTGATTATTTCCATGATGGATGACGGAAACGGTAACCATGCCACGCCCCTTTTCAGGTGCGAGTAGTTTGGTGTGAACACAGCATTATTGTTGAGCGTGTAAATGGATGTGGTAAACGCGGCACGAATATTTGCAACGCTTTTGGTGTGAATGTAGCATAACAGGGCCGCACAGTGGTGAAGTGGCTAGCACTGTTGCCTCACAGCAAGAGGCCCAGGTTTCTATTAACGACGCTTGCAGGTTTTACCTATGACAGAGTGGGTTCTCTCCGGGTTCTCCGTCTTCCATTCCACAATCCGAAGACATGCAGCTCAGGGTAATTGATGCTCTAAATTGCCCTTTTATGCTAGTTGAATGCTAATTGCTATAGCTACA
Organism: Clinocottus analis; assembly: GCF_023055335.1. NCBI lineage: Eukaryota > Metazoa > Chordata > Actinopteri > Perciformes > Cottidae > Clinocottus > Clinocottus analis. The sequence continues at coordinate 2,740,674 of NW_027176229.1, read as the reverse complement.
GAGCTGCCACCCACCTACCCTTCTGTCCTGATGGATGAAACAAAAAATTAGAGAAGATTTTTGCAACTTTTGATTAAAGTCAATAAACAAAACTAACAAAAGGTGCAAGTGGAGTTACAAGACGGGAAGGCCAATAGCAAGCTCGTTAGCATGCTCATATCAGTATCTCTGCAACACAGTTTCCGATGTCCCATCTTTTTTTCCTCTGCCTCCTCAGGAGTTCTCCTTCCCTCAAGTGTGGTGCAGCAACCAGCAGCCCCTGCACTGTGCCTTCTCTCTGGAGAGATACAGCCCTGCCACCGCCCAGCTCTCCTGCAAAATCAGCGTACGCCAGGTCAAAGGCCACGAGCAGATTCTGCAGGTCTACACAGCCGTGGCCGAGGTAAGGCTCTGGAGCTACAGGAAGGGGCGGGGGAGCTTTCTCGCGCAACCTTTATATAACCTTCCTTGAGTATGTCTACTGACAAGCAGGGGCCAGCTCGCCTGAGCTTGCATTGTGTATTAATAGAACAAGGAGGACACTTTTACTTTCTCCCTCTTTCTTCACAGGTTCATGTTAAACACAGACAATAGAGATGCAGCTGTTTTTTTTTAACCTTTATTGGTTCAGGGAGCTCCAGGCACACAGCCCGCATTGCATTCACATGCATTAATGGCTGGAGCCGGCGGTCTCCCGTCAGCTGTTGAGGAGCTCCACTGGAGCAGCTAGGAGGTAGAAATCCTCACTCAAGAGCACCTTGACAGCCATTGTTAAGCCAGTGTTACACATTGATTTCGCCCAACTGCTTTTTTCACAAGCAGTCACAAACATGCTTGTCACACCTCAAGGCTGCCAAAAATGCACGGTTACTGCAGTCAGAGGCAGGTGAAATAATATTTGTAATTACTTTTTACATTTTTTTTTCCATCCCTCATGATTAGTTTGGGTTTGATGGATAGGAGGAAGAAATAAAAGTGTTTGTGGGAGCTGTAAGTTGAATACAAATCATCACTACACACACACACACACGCACAGTAAACACACGTGTGACCGTTTCTCGGAGGGTCCACACTGTTTTACGTTGTGGGTCGCCAAGTTGGATCAATACCTTTAATGCAGAGCACCAACACAGCAGTTGAAGAGGCGCTCCACACCAACACGAGCCATTACGTCTCTGCGACAGCAAACATTGTAGCCGGATTTTCAGAAAACTGATGAATGAAAAATAAAATTGTCACACTGATTAATGATGGTTACTATTATGTAAAACAGTAGGAGTTGGTTCATTGTTCTTCGGCTGTCATTATTAAGCAGCATTAAGAGATGTTACAGTCCTGATGCTTTACCAATACACTTTTTACTTCGACATTGCAGCAAAGCGTAAGATGCTTTTGCGTGATGTGCAGAGGGTTCGGTCACTCAGCCCTGACAAAGAGGATGTTTTATATTACTGGCAGACAATGAAGAAATCCCCAGCTGACTTCTTGTGTTTCCTGTTTTGGTTCCATCTCCAGCCAGCTGTTTCAACTGTGGCCAGGCTTTTTTGTCTGCCAGTAAAATAAGAGTTAAAACGAACACCAGTAGATGATGTATATGATTGAGCCATCGAGTGTGTGTCTGCTGAAACCTGCTGGTGGTGCAGTTGGATGTGCGGTAGCATATTGATGGACTGTGCGACATAACAGAAAGATGGCACTCAAAAGTCAATGATGGAACGTTGAAAGGCCAGATGGAAAAGTCACTGCCAGCATAACACATGAGGCAATGTGAAAAAGTAAAGTAATACTCCACCCTAGGTCCTGAGCACCAAACACCTGGAGGCTTGAAAGGTGAAGAGACAATTCAGGATAACCACCACTTCACCCAGCTTTATCTTAAATATGGTGCCTTAAGGAACAGAAAGCAAAAATGTGTTTCCTCCAAAAATGTGTTCCTTTTTTTTTACCTGTACTTCTCTTTATCAATCTAGATTGTTTCGGTGTGCAATATAATGGAAGTAGATGGACGCTTCCTTCTGCATGGTGATGTGGTAGGCGGGTTAGTGTGATCAAAAGAAAATAGTTCCCTCATGAAACTGCTCACAACAAGGTCTGTGGATTATTTTGAGTAACACGGTCATGATTTTTGGAAAGAGACATTGCTGTTGAGTTTTGCAAATGTATTATCTTGGTGCTCTGAGCACCACAAGCAGAGGGCCGTTTCGTTTCCATTATATTGGAGAGGTAGACTCTCTTTCCATGATTTGTCAACTCATACCAAAGCATTCCAGATTGCTAAATAGCACTCCAGGTAAGGGAAAGAAATATTTATTATGTATTTTGGGATTAAATTGTCCCTTTAAAAGGCTGTAGTTTTCTCCCTTGTAGAAGTAGAACAAAAGATGTATTCGCATTGAAGATTTTTATTGATTATGGTGCAGTAGATATATTAACAAGGTGGTTTAATACTGTGATGCAGTTATGTTGAGTATAGTAGAAGTAACTGTTTGTAATGTCTGGTATCCAATCAGTGAAAAAGAACAATAAATGTGCTGGGTTAGAGTGCTTCTGACCCATTGAAGGGGGTCTGATGCAAATCCATGTTTACTGTTCTGAATTCAGACTGACCACAGCCTTTGTGAGACTCCTATTTAACCCCGGTCTAATTTGAGCCTGTTTCTGTTCTGTTTCTTCCAGACTGAAAAAGAGTCCGTTCCATTTTTTATGCAGACAGACTGCACCATCACATCCCAGACGGGTCCCAAGGCCTTCAAAATCCCCTCGTCCATCCGCCAGAGGATCTGTGCCACCTTCGACACTGCCAACGCCAAGGGCAAGGACTGGCAACTCTTAGCCCAGAAGCTCCACTTAGACCGGTGAGCGTGTGATGTGTATCCTCTCTGAGAAGGCAGGATGTCTCGATCATTTTTCTCCGTAATGACCCCGCTGCGAACACGCGCCGACAACGAGTATGACAATTTGCTGCGAGCGTTGTTCACTTCATGATTGTGGCTTTACATCGACCTACCTTTTGAACTTCACGTTCAAGTCTGGTAATTAATTCTACAGCACGTAGTGATTGTGTAATTGGTTGAATGCATACAGTATGTGCGTTATGGTTTTGTAGCTGGGCTTCATAACACTTTATCCTTCAAAGGAATAATGTGCTTAATCAACCGCATCTTTACCATTTCTGTCAAGGTCTGTCGAACATACATTGTTCATCACTTGTTTGTCCTTTTTTATCAAATTAGAATATGCAATAATGATGAATAGCTAATATTTACTCAATCCAGTTGTTGTGTTTGCTTGATCTGGTCCTGTGGCAGCTATAATCTCCTGTTAAGTGCATGATTCATGAAATGCTGGTATCTAAGAGTCCTTCGGGATTCCAAATTATCCAGATAAGCTTTCCTCTCCAAGTTGGGCGGCTTTGAACTGAGCCTGATGTGACCAATGGCTGCAGCCTTTCATGTTGCTTGTTGTTTTTCCTCTTGCATAGCATCAAGGAGCGGCAGTGAAACACTGCCCCCAACTGGATCCAGAGCCACATATTGCATGGAGACATTGCACCATTGCAACAACAAGCTCTCCTTCTTTAATTTTGGCAGCACCTGATAATTAAATCCAAACTCGACTGTGTTTGCCAGTAATTACCCATCATTTGTGATGCTAATTTATTCTCTATATTTTTGATAGTCTTAAAAGGTCATACCTTTTGTTTTGTCTACATGTACAACCAGATGGTTTTGTTTACTGCAACAAGGCAATTTGTGTTTAATATTTCTTTAGTTACTGACAGATATAATAAGTGGATTGTATAATAGTCTAGTGAAGGGAATTTAGTTTATTATTGATTAAGAACTAATTAGCTATACCTGTAATTATACTATGTTGTATTTATTATATAGTAATATTCTAAATGTTAATGACTTCATCCTGCACAAAATAACATAACACTATCTGTAATCAGACCATTTACAGCATGTAATTGTAATGCGTGGTTTAAAAATCTAATCACAGAGTCTCAATCCCTCAAAGCTTCCACAGTATATGTCACTATCTCTGACAATAAACACATTGAGGATGTGTGCGTGGCTGGAGGGACTTTATTGATCCCAATTTGGAAATATTGTGTTACAGCAGCAGGTTGCCTGGGCTGTTCCTAAAAACAGTAAATACACAATACAGAATGTAAAGAATATGGAAGAATACACTATAAATATACCAAAGTACTACTAGTGTATGAAATATAAACCAGGCAGCAAACTAAATTTGCATTCTCTCTAATGTCCATCAGGGGGCGACTCCTCTGATTGTATAGAAGTCGATGAGAAAATGACTTCTCTCTTGATTTATTTCCTCAGTAAACATTGTAAACAGGAGTGTATGGTCTCAATCTCTAGTTTCATACAGCATTATGTTTATTTAGTAAATGATGGTCCATTTAGAGACCATAAAACAGGGTATGCTTTAGTGTGGGCTTTCTTATGATTGACAGGTCACTATCAGAGCGCTGTGTGGTCTGGGAGATGTCCGTTTGTTTTTGTCTTAGAACTTGAACCCTTTCACAGTGTGTTTTTACATCACAACATTTAGTTGTGAGCATTTTGGTTGCCTATAAATGCCTCAACGTGTCACTTCTGTTTGCAAAAAAACAAGATGGGGACTGCCATAAAACTAAGATGCCAACAGCAAAAAATGCAGAAGTCGAGGCTTTAAGATGGCAGTCTATGATATAAATGTAGGATATACATCAGCCAAGTGTGCACATGTGATGCAATTAAACAAAGATTAAATGAAGGGGGAGTGAAAAGTAAAATGGTATGCAAATTCATTATGTGCAAGGTAATTAAAGTTGCAAAACAAATGATAGTACAATGGTGCAGACAGTAAATGATAAAGCTGAGAGTTCTTTGTAAGACAGAGGTGAGCTGTTCCGCTGTCTGTCTAGTGTGGTGAAGAGGCTGTAAGGATAATCTGTAATGTAACAGTTCGTTCAGTGTCCTCCTCTCTACTCCTCAATGAGTCTTGTTTGCAGGCATTTACAGAGCCAGCCTTCTTAATCAGGTTATTAGGTCTAAGGTAGATTTAATTTGTATATATATATAATTTGATATATTATCTGTTTTTAAAAACACTATGGTTCTCTTTCCAGACATTCACTGATTGTATGTTAGAACATGTAGTCAGTATGTTCAGTCAGTTTGTATGTTTCTTCTGTTTCAGTCAACTAATCAAAGTATCACAATATTAAAGTAACATAACTTGATCATGTTCTGTTTCTTTTTGATTAGCTCGATATCAAATATACTAAATATAAATGACCGAAAAGAAACATGCAAAAAAATGTTGGTTGGTTTTATGTTGTCGGTAAAGCAGAAAAAGAGGATAAAGTCGCAACACAGTGGGAGTTGTGCCTTCCAGCTGTGAAAATGCTGTCATCATCCAAGGACTCATCATTTGACACATTGGTGTTAACACATGTTAACTTGGAGCAGCAGCAGTACCCATATTAATACATCTTTAAATTGTAGGATTGATATCCTACAACTAATACCTGCATGCAAATGTATGCATCCTATATTCTGTTTGCTGGACCAGACGTTGGAGGCGATTCGCTCACACCTACCATTACCTGTGTGACAGCTACCTTGTTGAACTGCTGCTATTACTCCATATTTTTTTTAATGTTTAATGTATTGTAAAGTTGTCATCTTGCTGGAATGCAGTTGTGTTTTTACGCTGTCCTAATTCCATAACGCTTTTTAGTTAACGTGATCTGGTACTCCACAAGCCTGTACCACACTACTCGCCAAGCACCAAATGTGTATTAATCCATGGCTGAAAGTCCCAAAGGATGCATTATTTTCTCCTGTTCAAGTAATGTTGGCTAAAGCCTATAGGGCCCAGTTGTTAAGGAATACGGTTTCTTCAGTCTTTGAATTAAATTTGTTGTCAAAATAAATATATATTAGCATAGAAATTATGCTTGAAGGACCACAGTTTGAGAACTACCAATCAAAATCACCCTCAACAACAATTTGAGTTATTAACAGAATCAGTTTGACTTATGTCTATTACAAGATAAATGCACCAGCAAGGACCAGGTTTATATCTGAAGCCAATTTCCCTGTGTTCCGCCCCTGAAGCGTGACCTCCTCCTGTGCAGTTTGTTAATCCAGCTTTGTGTGCTCCTCTACAGAAACCTGGGTTATTTTGCAAAGCAGCGGAGTCCGTCGGCGGTCATACTGAGTCTGTGGGAGGCTCGCCACCAGGACACCGCTGACCTTGACTCCCTAGCCAGTGCCCTCGAGGAGATTGGCAAGATCCACTCCAAAAACTCCCCCAAGGACCAGGATGAGCTGGAGTCCGACTTCAATCACATACAAGCGGACGGTGTGTGTGCAAAGGGCACACTAACAAATCAGACAACAGAGGACTCTGCTCCAGAATATACGGGCTGAGAGAAAAGAGAGAAAGACAAAACTGACAAACTGAAGCATATATCTGCGAAGGCACACAGCCGGTGATGGACGACACACTGTGGCCATGCACTCGAAGGTCAAGAGGTTGTGAGTAGAGGGCGCGAGCAGTCAACATGCCGACAAATTCCAACAGATGGAGGTGAGGTGGTACCAGCTGTGGATCTACCCCTCTCTTTTAAGTCTGAGGATGGACTGTAAATCTTTTTCTGCCTTGCCACTCCATTTTAAGTTCATTTGAATGTATTTGTTGTTTTTCAAGTCAAAGCTACCCCTCCTCATATATTCATTTTCCAGCTCAGAGGGTGAGCAGTGTATTTCCTGACCTTTAGTGCACATTACAGTGTTTTCTGAATTTGTGTGAGGAGAGATGGGAGAAGCTTTTCTCCCACTGGGACTGCCCCTACCGCCTCCCATCCTTTTTCCCACTGGTCCACACAGCAGCTGGACATATTTGCATATAAGCACTCATCTGCAAATAAGGTGATACAACTGTGGCGTCATTTTAGAGGCATCTGATCTAATTTCTCTTTCTTTTTTCCCACTCCGCATCCCTGTGTCAACGAATGAATGAAGACTTAGAAGCTACTTTTTTGACGTCCCAATATTATATTTTTTAAAAGGAAGCCGCAGATTGCTTTAATGTTGTGATTGTGAACTTTCAAAGCCAAGTATCTTAAAATTCTCCCATTTTTCGTCTTTTAAAAAATATTCAAAAAAAAATCTTGTTTATAGGAGGTTTAGCACTTCTGATAGACAACCAGTCTAATCTTGACCTACTATGTGTTATAGGCTACGGATACAAATATGGTTGTGGTGTAATGTGGCAGAGTGAGATTTCTAACCGTGGTATTACAGTTCATTACAGTTTCCTCCGCCAAGCGATAGAGAGGGAGGTAGTGGTGAAACATCATTTCCTGTAACAGCGGGAAGCACATGCCGCGTCTTATCATACAATTGCCCCCATTAACACCGGTCACACAGCCTGCATATCAGACCCCGACACACCCGGCTGCCTCCACCACCAGCTCCCAAGCACCCCCAACAACCATACAGACACGCACATTGACATTTCATAGCCACAGAGGTCATGTGCACACAGACTGGAAGTTTGCACATTATTCAAGAAACATATAAAGGAAAACTGATAGTTACATATCACAATAAAGATACATCATTGTGGGAGAATGAGAAGGGGAAGAATTTTCTGAGCATGTGGAGCTTTAAATCTAAAAAGCAAAACACATTTTGTGTCAACTTCTGAGGTAATGGTAAATGAAAAGCCTGCTGGCATGTCGACATTCCCAGTTAAATCATCATGAAGTACGCTACTACAGAGTTAAAGAAAATCGGTTATAGTTAAGAAAAGCGTTAACATTTTTTTTTAACTTAAAAAAGGAACAGTGTGTAGGATTTGGAGCAACGAACAAAATACCTCTCATTCCTTCATTTCCAAGCTGCTGTCGGCTCGCTGACAGGCCACCCGTAACCTTATAATTGATAATGGTAAATGGACTTGAACTTAAATGGAGCGCTCTTTGAGTCATTCCACCGTTCACATATCTGCCTTTCAGAACTATCTTAACCATCCATACCAACCAAATGCACAGCATTCGGGAGCAATTTGGGGTTACGTGTCTGGGGGATATGGAGCCAGGGATCGAACCGCCGATGTTGTGATTGAAGTACAACTCGCTCCAACACTGAGCCACAGTTGCCCTAATGCTACTTTGGTAACAAAGGAATAACACATCACCGCAGCTTCAAAAGTTTGTCGGAGAACTACAGTAGACTTCAGGTTGTGTAAAAAAACTGAAAGGCTCTCTATCTCTCTCTCTCTCTCTCTCTCTCTCTGTCTCTCTCTCTCTCTCCAGCCAGTGGTTGGTTTGGCCGTTCGTGGCTACTGTAGAAACATGACAAGTCAACACGACACAAAAGAACCCACGCAAGACAAAGCGCTCATTCTAAGCTTACATGAACAAAACGCTTATTTATAATAAATTAAAACATAGTTCTAATTATGAAATTCCATGTCTGCTAATAGATCTCCTGAAATTCCCTTTAAGTCGTTTTCTGATTTTGTTCTCGTGCTCAACTGAACTAGTCAAGCTTTTGCCAGCTGTTTGGGGACACAACATATATAGTAATTCACATGTCGATTTTAAACTTTCTACAAGAAATACATTCAGAAACAACATCCATGCTGCTGAGATGTTTACATATTATATCTCAAATCACAGTGGTTCTCTGCTTTCACACCAGAGAGACGCATGCTTGCTGAATAAGGCCACCCAAATTATGCAAGAACACATTCTCTCACTTTCCCCTGGATGCATCTCACCATGCCAATATTTTTGGAGATATCTGCCTCAGAGATTTCTGCCTCCATCTTTGCTCAGAGTGTTGAGAGATTACATTGAGAATAATTAATAGTAAGATATCATTCCAGAAAAACAATGGCCCAGTTACTGTGGAAAATTCACAGGAGTTAACAGACTTTCTTGTGTAGAAAACAGTCGCACCAATTAAATTACATTCACCTCCATTGTACTGTGAAGGCTATAAAAAGTCTGCTTATATTTTATACAAATCTGGTTTCTTGATGTGGTCGTCTGACAAGGAGGGTAAATGTATTCTTAAACAGATGGTGGCTAGCCAGTAAAGCATATGACAGACAGGTGTGGAGCTGCAGAGGCAGGTCATATATGGTCACAGACAGCAAGAAGGAAAAGATTGATATTTCTAAATTTGGTACAAACACTGAATCCCACATCTGCAACTTTGCCTGGAATGTGTGCTACATGGAGATATGTCTCATTTGTGACCACGGCACGCTGTATGTTATTCTGGGATTCAGTCACACAACACCACACTAACTTTATGGGGAAAGTTACATTCATGAATTTACACATCTTTGCCCACAGTAATAACGTGTTCCCGGTGTAAAACCACGGTGTAACACAGACTCCATGTGGCTGCTGCCTCTACTTTCTATAGGCTAGCTCGACTAATGCTGTGTCTCAATTTGGATACTTCCGTTAGTACACTTCCATGTGTCCAAATGATGTACTTGCGTAGTGCGTGAATTTTGACAGGGTAGTTGAGGTCTCAAATCAAACATGGCTGTTATGCACTTACCGGAAAGACTTTCGCAAAATATGACCGCTTCTTCTTCTTTTTAATGGCAAATTGTAATCTGAAAGGGCAGTATCGCCAACATTTGACCGTGATTGTTGCCCGCCAAAATATCTGCCAGCTTGTTTGCTTACTTGACTTGAATTGTATTAAAACTGAATAAAAATGAACGTGATTTTACTTTTATTTGCTTGTGTGTGCCCCCTGTTTCATGTGAGGTGGAACATTTTTTCCCAAGTTTGGTGGCCCCTCCCCTTCTGATAGGTAGCCAATAAGGTTGCATTTTGTGGTTGCAAAGTATACTTTGTCAAAACAATTATGTATGGAAAAACTATTATGGATCAAATATTTTGAAAAATATGAGTAAAGTCAGAAGGAAATAATGTCTACTGCTGCTGGTCACACTTTTTTTTAGATGCAGAAGGATGTTAATTTTTAGTTTATGTAAGACAGGGGCAGTACAATAATAATATTGTTCCAGATATAGTACAATGCTCATTTCCATCTGTTGTATTTGAGAATGTATAAAATGCACGTATATCAATATAAAAACGATAAATCCACCTGTAGGACATAGATCTGACCGTAATGACAATAATACAATACTAAATAGGATGACACCCAGTTTACTCCCAGGACGTAGGATGAGATGTTCTGTAACTTTTGTGGAGAATAATAAACTGAGATATCTACATATATATATATATATATATATATATATATATATATATATATATATATATATATATATATATATATATATATATATATATATATATATATATGTATGTATGTATGTATGTATGTATATATATGTATATATATATATATATATATATATATATATATATATATATATATATATATATATATATATATATATATATATATAATTTAAAGAATTGTACCTCGTAAAAAAAACTTGATTTGTTTTACATCATTACTAATTTGAGGCCAGGGCCCACTTAAATGAAAAATAGGACATTGCAAAAACTGTCACTTTAGAAACATTTGAAAGTTTTAAGCCAAATGAAAATGTGCACAAATGTTTATCTGATTTTCATTTTTTAAATATTATATTTCTAAAGAAAATAATCAAAGTTAGTTATATTAGTATTATTCTAAAAAAAAAAAAAAATGGTATCCCAGATTAGAGAACTCTTCATAAATGCATTGCAATAGAAGAAGAGCAGCAGAGCTGAGGTTTATCTTGGATTTAAATGTTGGTTATGCCTTAGGAAAATAGTTTGTCATTCCAGACAAACAGAAGACGTTAGAATAATTTTGACAATACAACTAACTGCTGGATACCATGTATAAAAAGCAGTTTTGCATAACAAACGCTGTTTAAACACACAGTGCTGAGGACAAGATGTGTGTTCTTGTCTTCAAATATTTATGATTTAGGACCTTCTTTTTCGCTCAGAGGCCATTCTTACCATATGAACATTACTTTAGGTGCAACAAAATTCAGACAGCTTCTGGCGGTTCCAGTATTTCCACAATTCAGATTTTGCAAATGACTTGAAGCCAAGTAAAGTACTTCATCATTTGCTGTAAACACCCAAAATATTCGCTCGTTATTGGTCTGCTGAATTCTTATTAAAACAAATAAACAAAAAGAAGCACATTTTGACCGGTGGCTATGACAGAATGCTATTTTATTGACCTACTGTTTCCCCATAACTCCTCCTTAAGTAAAGATAGGAAAAAACATGCCACCCCAAGTTTGTTCAAGACAGCAATGACTTTTACAACTTTGCTCACTTACCTTGAAGGAGAGGGTCATTACAGCAAACATCAGTGAACCCTGTGGTTTAAGTCGTGTGGCCTTTCTCACCAGTATCTAAATTCAGGAAATAAGCAGTACTAACCAAAGTACCTGGAAGCATGTCCAAGCATACAGTATGAGAAATGTGGTACAAATAAAAGTGTAGGCTTGGAGCTGCATTCTTCAGCTTGATATTTATGTATCCCACTTGAGTGAATATTTGCTTTTATGCACTCTGTGGCCCATAGTGCCCACAAATCCCCAAACATTGTCAAAAATCTCAGTGCTGATACTCTCAAATGTATAAAGAGTCAAAAGCAGTGAGCTAAAAGGAAAATGTGGATACCTTCTGACCTGCAGTCAGCTCAACCCACAATTCCTTATCAACAAACTCAATTCTTTCAATTCTAATTTGTATTCTGTTTGTTTTTTACAAGATGAGAGAACTGTACTTTACGTATTTTGAAAATGTCCCTCAGTGGTTTTTATTAGGAATGATATGGTGACTTTAATCCATCACTGAATATCTTACCTGACACATGTGCATGGTTTCACCCTGACACAATAAAAAAACTGCTGTAATTTCTCTGTGTCATCTCTATGTATTGCTAAGTTGTTTAAATAATGAGCTGGTAAGAGAGAAATGGAAAAGATCATAATTTTTCTCAATATAATTGTTTCCTTAATTATGTCACTATGGATTTTTCTTTTAATTCCTGCAGGCAAAGAGTGTTAAAATGGAAATGATGCCTTTTGTAAAGCTTAAGCCATGTTCACACCAAATGACAGGAAAATCTGTGTCACATTTGGTGTAAACACGGCATTAGCGGTCGCCTATGTAAGACAAGAGCACCCTGTCTGTGCAGTAAACCCAATGCAGTCCGCTTTTTCTCCCAAGTAGTCAAATACTGCAGCTTGGTGATCAGCCTATGCATCGACCTGTGGTGCTTTATGTGGCCATAGTTGTGGCGAGAGTAAAATGAGAACAGAAAGTATTAGTAGGTTGGGTTGGACGGATGATGCAGGACTTTCAACCAGGAGGCTGCTGATTGTGTGTTGTGTCAAACACAATCTATTTCTAGACTTAACCAAGTTGTGTTGTTGTCTCAACCTAACCATGCATGCAAGATAGATAAATTATGGCCGGTACTGGTAAATTCCTCAAACAAGAACAATGTATTATTCTGATGATTTAATTCTACCTTATAAATTATCGGCTGATAACATGATGCCAAACTGTTTTATTTGACTTAATATGCTACTCTCACTACATTTGAGTATGTTTGCATAGTAAACAACCGGTTATGACCTTATTAATATATATTGCTTACCTTCATGTAACGACGTGGAACTGACACAGAGCATCTGAGTTGAAAGCTATGAGTTGGTACTTGACGACTTGGTGATGAGAATGTACATCACACTAAACAAGCACCTTCATTCTGGATGCATTTCAGCTCTGTGCTCTGAATCTCATAAACGTGTTGAAACACTGTTTGTTTTTTTCAAGTAAGTTGATACACACATAAACTAACATATTCTCACTGTGTAAAATGCTTTGGTGTGAAGCTAATCCCGTTTCATGAGTACACTGTCATCCGAGTTAGTTGGTCTCATGCTCTTTTTGGCTTTTCGCATGGCCTTCGGCTTCATATCACTATTCTTGTGCCTTGTTTAACTACTGTAAATGGTGAATGTTGTAAAGTACAGATGGGGATGAAAAAACCCTGATGTAATCACACTGACATACATTTAATTAAAGGTATAGTTGAAAAAGTATTTAAGATTATAATATTGAATAGGCTGCAGAGCTTTTCTAGTGCTGGACATCTATGTTTGGTAATGCCAGGCAGCTTTGTGGTATATTGTATCTATAATTATGGATAGTTTTTGATGTTTTCTGTACAGTAGAATTTGCAAATATATATGCAGCCTTTTGGAAATAAATGTACAGTTGAAAGATCTCAACTTGTCTATACGTTAGTTATTTTGTGGCACGCGGTCACAAATTCATTTTTAATTGACAGTTTGGTGAGAGATTATAAGTAGTTACACTGTCATGAGATTAACATTAAATCAGAAAAAATTGAATCCAGGCGCCAGGAGATTACGTTTTCCTTTACATGAATGAGGACATTTCATTAATTGAGGCCGAAAAAGCATAAAGTATTCTTTAAAAATCCCCAGAATGCAGGAAATTAAATGTTTAACACTCAATACTCCCTGAATTGAAACACATGTTTGTGGCTTGTGGTTGGATCACAGCCATCAAACACAATCCCAGGAGGATGGACTAATTCAACCCTGTATATCATGTTTGTAGAATAGCATAACTGCATGTTAATTAAGATTAAAGACAATTATGAAAGAACAGGAATTTTTAACTCAGGTACAAAACATGTTACTTTTCCGAGAGGATTCCTCCATGAGTAAAGTGAAAGACAAAAGCCGTCAGCCCATGGTCATTAAAGCAATGCAGCTCCAACTGAAGCTGGATCCAACTGAATGCAAATAATCCAACTGAATCCATGAATAGTCTATGGGTAGGGTTCAAATGAAGGTTTTTCTGCTGGTCTTTACCATGTTGTTCAGTTTCTGGGTCAATATCACTATCAGGTGTATTCATATGCATTGTATTAAGTAGATGTTATGCTGTAAGAAATGCATGTTGGGCAACATCCACCACTTTTTAAAAAAATGAACTGCAAGCTCACAATGTATATGCAAACAGCCAAATATATCTTCGCTGTCATGGACAAATTCAAAGTAAATTAAATACATTGTAATTACATAGTGATTGTACATGTACATTTCCAGAAAGATATTTAGAAGATATTTAGGGTAGACAATTACAGAGTTGACATTTTTTGGCTAATGTTAGCATTTATCAAACACATGGTGGACCTTAGGTTAGCAACATGATTCAGTTAGCAAGGTGACTGTGTAATGTTTAATAAATAGATTTTGAATTTCTGAGAGGTTTTTATTTATTATTATTGGGGCTGGGCAAGTTAACGGCAATTCTTTAACGGTTTAAATTATTTGATCATGCGTTAACTACTTCTTCTTTTTTTGCATTGGGGGGTCTTATAACTTTAAATTCAGACCGGGGCAGTCCTGATATTTACACAAAAATCCATCTCTAAGTTAACCAGTCTTCTGACGTTTAATACAAACCAAGATTGTAAGTTAGCTGGTTTTCTGATATTATAACAGACCATAGCTATATGTTAGCTAGTGTTTGTTATGCTATCACATAAGTCTTTATAAAATCAATGACTGAACCTATTTAATCGATGAACTTGCTTTCAAACGAGTTTTATTCCTAAAAAGAAACTAAGGATAATGTTTTTGTAGACCTAAAGTATACAAAAATATACCACAAACATGCTAATAGACTAGATTAGTGTTCTATTTTATTTATAGATAATATGTATATGTAAGGAGCTCCAAATATTTAAAGTTGAGACTTCTGAGGGAAAATAGGGCCTAAAAGAGGACAGCAATGGTACACCACATAACCCAGCAAGGTATACAAAGGTTCCCCAGTACTTGAACTGAGACTATTTTCTAGTGTTATGATACTCCCGGTAAAAAGGAATGTTATGGACAAAAAACTTTGAAAATTTAAATAATTCACACCTTGCGCCCTCCTACCCCCAAAACATACCACAACTCAGCTTGGAAAAAATAAGAAGAAAAATCCACACCAGGCCCCCCTAAAATGTCCCAAAAACCCTACTTTTAGATTTTTCATTCACCCTACGATCATTCAACAAAACCATGTTGCATTTTACACCTCGTACAACTGTGCTGAAAGGTGAACTGACCCGAGCATTCCGCCTGCTTATCAGCAACCAAGTGTCAACGAGTCGATTAGTGTCACCCAATCCCGTTAGGTTTTAGCAGTTAGCCAAACACACCCTTAACAGCTGGAGTTAAATAGGTGAGATACAAGTCTGCAGCAGTCTAAAACTGGTAATACAAAAAGGTGTTTTTATTAAGAGGGAGTCACTGTAACTACAAGGGGGCCTTGAACATGTAGCCATAATTGGGCACCCAAAACTTTATGCAGTTTGCTGCAGCAGAATATATAGCCGCAGACAAACACAGACTTTACATTTGATCAGTCGTACAGAGAAGCGACTGTGACAACTAGAGGCAGACTTGAACCCACAAAGCACAACAACCCACGAACCTATGTTCAGGTAGAAGTGGTTTACTCCAAAGTTCAGATCAAAATAAAACAAGTGGTCAAACCATGTAGTCGGTCTGCATAGCAAACAACCCCAAAGTGGCAGGTCAAGGAAAGCCAAAATGTCAGGAAGAGGCCGGCAAGTTTAACAGAACTGAAAGTTGTGCAAAAACCACCAGACGACCTGAAAGAGAGCGAGAGCAACTGAAGCGGAGAGAAAGTAATAAATGGGATGCGGGTGAGTCTGGGTGTGGAAACTTATGTGAAGGGAATGAGGTAATCAGAGGCTGGAGGGAGGAACTGGACATGAGAATATAGAGACAGGGTTCACAACAAGGACATGACGGACTAGGTTGTGACACAAACACATAACCTCTCCTCAGGACTACGCCTGGAGGAGACAATGAATCGAAGATCTCCATTAGACGAGCAGCAACAATTAAGACAAGTCGATAAGATTAACACAACAATCATGAGGACATTGATTGTTTTTCCTGACTGTAAGGCACTCTGACCACATAATTACTGTATGTTCTACCTCAAACTGGTAACATTAGAGATGTGGTCAGCTGTGTTATTCTTAGTTAAGTCAATATAGGATCTGCTTTAAGGCAACCAAGAAAAGATTATTGAATGGCAGAACACAGATAGCTCAGCATAATTTATATCCGGTAATTCCAAACCAAATTGTGTCATACAATGAACAATAAAGCATCTTATTTTTTCATAAGCATAAGAAAATGTTGACATTGGGCGGTCTGCACACCTTCTATATCTTGCCATGTCTTCAAAATATCTATTACTGATTCTGTCACCAACCATTTATTCTTAATGAAAGAAAAAATGCCCTCCTCTCTATACTCTATTATGCAAGTCCAAAAAAAATTCAAGTGTTTGCATCCAGTAACTGCTCTTGGAATCTAACCTGAGCAGTCACCAACGACTTCTTTAGTTTCTTTAGTCTTTTTAAACTTCACTATTCCGAATGATGTATGTGTGCTGAGCTGCAGTTTCTGCGTGCTCACATTCAATCTCACTTTACTCACGAGCAACACTTTCTCGGCTTGTTCGAAAGCCAATCATGGTGCATTATGTTGCTTAAGACACTTCCAGCAGACTTCTTGTGTCCAGGAGTTGAGCTTTTAAAATGAACAACGTTGACATATTCAACAATTTAGTATTTCCAAATGAGGGAGAAGAAGTCGATGTCCTCTCAAGAATTTGAATTTGAACCAGCTGAACAAAATTTTCCTGAAGAAGATAGCAGTGCTTTTAGAGAAGCGTCCCTAGATGAATATAGGGGCTGCATTAACTGTCTGTAGTAGTTTTATTAAAATAGCATTACAGATTTACTATAATTTCACCATCCAGACAACTTTGCTCAAGCTGTTGGATAAAAATGTAATAAAATAGAAATAAATCTGTTTGTAGTCATCATGATGCTACTCTGTCACATAAATGGTTTTGGAGCTCTATCCCATGTACAGTGTAACTGTAATTGTGTGATACTGTATCCATCCTGACAAGCATGACAAACAAATGATTTGAAACCACCTTCACCTGTTTGTCTTCAGTCTGCGAGACTGATTCTGATTTGATGATGCATAATTTGCTGATGTGCCGGTCTTTCCTCTTTTGATGAGGTTCGTTCAGAACAATTCCTCCAGAATAAAGGAGAGTAACATCACCCTTGCACTGCGTCGAAAAGGTCCCATTAACCCTACACTCCATAGCTTCCTCTCAGTATACACAGAAGAGCCTGTAAGAGAGGGATAAATGATATTGTCCATATCGTTAGAATTGATCTTGACCTTGGTGCAACAGATGAGCAGAAAGCAGTACAGTCGGCCCGAATGCAAAATGCATGTCTTATCTTAGAAAAAGTGTCTGAGAGGTTTCAGCCTCCTCCCCGGCCTTATCATCGGAAACAGAAGTTGCAACAGTGTGCAGGCGTGAACGCTGCAGAAATCCTTCAACGTGCGGTAGACTGTGAGTGTGAGGCTGAGCGATTGTGGACATAAAATAAGGGGGAAACCGAGGTGTAGTGTTCTTAGAACAAGATGTTGATGACCTGTGGTGCACAGTCGGCTCGCAGAGTGACTGCAGCCTCTGTTCCTCAGCCCATGAAACCATCAGTCGCCCAACAGAGTCCCCCAGGCCCATTGGGTGAAAACTGTGACCCCATTCCAACTATACAGCAATACAAGGTAGCTTTGCCTCACGACTGAAGCCGAGGCTCCAGCTATATTTTGAATGCCTTCTCTGGCCTGCGTCAGCACATATTCACACACCATGGTTCAGCTTCCTGTTGGGCTGCATATCTGCGTCGCTGCAGACAACTGGTCGTTAGATATCGGTGAACTGGCACACAGGACACAGGAGAAGGAGGTTTGTCAAAAACAGTGATGATGGCTGACTTTATGTAGTTTGTGATGAGAGGCTTTGTGCGTTAGCATGTCTACGATCCTGCACAGAGGAGCCACAAAACTGTTATTTACTTTGCACTACAGCAGCACAAGTACATCCGTCTTCGCTTCACCTGAAGGTGACATGCGATGTGTCTAGCAGCAGGAAAGGATTTTTGAACTGGGGTCAGACGTCATGAGGTGAAGAAGATATGCTGCTTCAAATGAATTAGTCAAAAAGCTCAACATATGACTTGGATGCTTCCGAGCAAAACTACTTGGTGCATTTTCAATGAAAGATTATGTTATCAATCCTATGCAGGCACACGAGAGGCCAAAGTCTTACCCAGCATGCACTTTAAGACCCTATTAGGTTTTGATCTTATGCTGCCCTCCCATTCATAGTTTGTTCCATTTAGGTTTTGTCTCTTAACTTTCAGACTCTGTTGCTGCCAACCAGAGATGGTCACAAAGTCATTTTTTGTCCTGCTCATCTTTGAGCTGAAGTCCAAGTCAGGTTGTGACTTGAGTTATATTCTTAAGGTTGTAATGAAAGTGCCATCCAATCTGGTTAGAACACGGCAAAAACTATGTTTATTGATGAGATGTCGTACGAGTAAAAAACTGATTTCTTTCAAATAAAAAATTACATTTTGACGTGCAAATTTTGTGAAATATGTTAATTTTCTAACAGAAATAAGTTGGGATGAACATTCTGTAGTTTGAATTGACAGACAAATACCGGACACCACATCCAAAAAGTAAAAAGTAATGTCATAGCTGAAGCTCAAGATCAGAGGATTGGTGATTTGATACCTGGCTTCGATAGTCCATGATGTTGTGTCCTTGGGCAAATTGCTCTCGTTGCTGTGCCTATTGTGTATGAATGTGCCCATCAGTTACTCCTGATGGGCAGGTGGAGCCTTAGCCCCTCCCATCAGTGTATGAATGGTTGTGAATATTGACAATTAGCGTTAAAGCGGTCAGGAGACTAGACAAGTGCTGTACAAGTACAGTCCATTTGCCATTTATCCACAGCTTGAACACAGTTTAA
Source organism: Clinocottus analis (assembly GCF_023055335.1). Classification (NCBI taxonomy): domain Eukaryota; kingdom Metazoa; phylum Chordata; class Actinopteri; order Perciformes; family Cottidae; genus Clinocottus; species Clinocottus analis. Next base: position 2,721,671 of record NW_027176229.1, on the reverse strand, counting down.
TTAGCTCAGGTAGCTCGCATTGGGTAAAATGATCCCTGATCCCTGCAGTCATAGCCGCCCCTAAACAGCAGGTCCATGTCGTTGTCTGCTGTTGTGTCATTGTCTGACATGAAGTTCTGTGGAAGTTAATGTCCCCATGGGGACAATAAAGTTTCAATGTCTAATGTCTGAACAAATAAAAGCGAGATTAAAGCATCCAGCTGGTTCAACAGGATTATAATAACTCCATGAAAGGACTTGTATGGACTCCAATTGAATAGTTGAAAGAGAACCTGTACAAGTCACAGCTGTTTTTTTTTTACAATTATACATTCGTGGAATTCCTCCCATGAGTCATATGTCAACTAATTATTACCTTGCAGCTTTGGTGTTGTTAGCCAGGTTTCACACAATGATAAAACCTGTGATGAGTCTGTTTTAATGGTGGCTCTATTTAATTTAATGTACACCACAGTAGTGTTAAGTAGCGTCGCTACTTAATACTTTACTTCACTACATGCATATCAAAAGTTGGACTCCACAAACATCAAATATAATACAGTATTACAAATTGTGCTCTTTTTATGGCCTGTTCACCCACACAGATGTTTTCAGTTACAGGTACACTTGCAGTATTGTAACAAAAACAACAGCCAAAAAACAGAAACAGCGTCAACAAACTGCCAATACTGATATTATTGAACATGCCAATAATAATTATTATTATTACAATTATAATCATTCATACAAATTATGATATTCAAGTTCTAAATGAGACACATCATAATCCCTCTGTCACATTTTGTGATGTTGAATTTGTAGATGTTGTGGGAAACAGCTCGGTAAATCTGTCTAATGTGATGTAAATGATTGTATAACAAGTGTTAATTTAAAGATATAGATTTAAGCTTACGGACCATGCGTTCCACAATCTAATGTCACTGATTCAATACCATACAGCAAGAATATTAATTGGCCCACCTTTTCTTTTGGTTCAGGCTGTTATGGTGTTTAATAATACTACGCTGTATTTTATTAATTTTCTTTGTTTACCTTTATTTAACTAAATAAGTCAAATGAGAACTAGCTCTTATTCACAATGACTGCGAGTAAAAAAGGAAGCAACAGGTGGAAAACATCTTATAACAATCTCATACAAAGAATACAACATGAGCAATATATGTAATAAATTAAAAAAAACACACCTTAAAAAAAACAGTTGCAGTGATCAGAGTTTGTTTCAGTGATCAGAGTTTGTTTAAGTTATTTAAGGTAACAGAAGTGTGGAGTTTTAGCGTCTTTGTAACACATTCCAGAGAAACGACTGAGTACTTTTACTTCCGCCGCTGTATACAACTGGGACGTCTCGGGGCACATGAGTGGCTCTGGGATGTTACCCGTCGCCCCGCCCAGACGTGTACGTCACTGCCATTACAGTCAAGCCGACTTGCACCTGCGCAACACTTTGAGAGCTACACTTTGGGAAGGCAGTGGACACCAAACACACTTTTACCGTACAGAAGCTTTTTGCGGGACGAGTCAATGTACGTGTGAGGATTAGTACTAAAACAATGACCGAGCGCCCACTCCTCTTGGTAAGTGTCGCTCAGAAGTTTGCTGTTGATGTGAGTCCAGTTGCTGGTAATAAAAAAAAGTTTAAATTAAATTATATAAACTTCTGCTTCGCTCCTACAACAACATTGCAACACTTCCTGAGAGTCGTAAACGGTTCCGTAGAGTAGTTTTCCATGGAGTGGATTATCTGAACGCTAACTCTCAGTTGGTGTTTATTTAGGACGCCAGGTGCTCTCCCGGGAACTGGGACGTTATTTTTTGTCGCACTGGCTGAATACCAAACGCTGTTTACCGAACTAACCACGTTTTGGGGGGATAAAACTGTCTGTAGCTTGTGTCCTCGCAGAATGTCACAGTTATCCGTCAAAAGCCCCTCTTAGTCCGTCGGAGCCCAGGTGAGAAATTCCTCGTCGGCTTCAGAAAGTAACTCGTTCCTTCACCTAAACTCGTTTCCCCTTAAACACGACCAATCTGATCAGAAGTGTTGCTTTGGTCGACTGCTGGGTGTACATTTATAATTTGCATTTAATAATATAAAACAAATAAGTTACGTCCGAAGTTGACTGGGCGTCTTCCTGACGCCTTCCCCTAATCTTCGATTAAGAATGTGTGGATTTTAATTGCTCTTCGATATTTTGATATGTATATGTTCTAAAATCAGGAGTAAACTATATTCTATGCAGTGTATCGTAATCTTCCTGTAATTCGGCGTGGCAGTTATCCACCAAAGGCCTTTATTTATGTGATAATTTAGCTTTTAATATCCGGATTGCTTGGTGACCTCGCCGCATAAACTGCTCGACGAGCAAAAGTTAAGCGAAAGTTTAAAAGCCGTTTTTAGGGGATTATAAGCATTCTAAGATTTCAACGTTGTCTTATATTTTCTGATTATGTATTTCTGCTTCGTTAAACAAACCAAGTTACCGTCAGATTCTATTGTTTTAAATGAAGATTCGTCTAACTTGTATTATTTTTATTATTTCACGGATAATATGGTCTATAACTCATTTAATATGTTTTAACCACATTTTACATTAATAAAATGTATGGAAGGGGTCGGAGCATGCCATGTCATTCCACGTGATCTTTTTAGCTGGATAACGTTGGGAAATAATGGGTGTGGACATAAATCTGGTCTTGCACGATTGCCTTGTTTGGTTCTATTTTCCACCTGACCAGGTGTTGACTATATTTGGACAAACTGTTTGTCTCGTCAATTGTAAAAACATTATCAGATAACATTTATATCCCATCAGTTTAGCGTATCTTCACAATATTAGAGGATACATATTTTGCGGCTGTTAACCTCAGAAGATGTTGAGGCATGTTAAACAGTAAGCTGAATGGGAACCCCCTTTCTCCCAGTCTGTCTACCTGTGAAGCCATCCTCGTGACCTGATCAGAAGTGCATTTTATTGGTCGTCACAGTCGGCAGGAAGACTTGCGTCATCTCATTCATGAGACAATGACTCATATTTTGTTCTTTGTGCTTTGAGTATTAAAACTTTCGATGAGTATTCCTGTGTAAACAAGTCACTTCCTGAGAGCGGAGCTGATGCATAAAGCCCTTCAGACTGTCGTCACAGGACTGAGTAGGCTAAGATATCCACAAATGGGTGACTGAAAAAGTCAGAAGGAAAACGTTAACTACATAAAATAACGTGGTCACTAATGTATGAAGGGATGTAAAGCAAAGGTGCAATAAATGCTGAGGGCTCTCTCTAAAAGATATTTAAAAAATAATAATCATCCCGAGCAACAGCCTAAAGATATTTTGAGTTTACTCAAACAAAAAGAAACACACTGGAGTGTGAAGCCTCTTTTGTCATTTTTAAAACTTATTTTTGTACGCCGACGACAGCCTTGATCGATGCATCATGTTTTCTGGTTGTCCGTATGTCTGTTAGTCCAAAAGGCAGTAAACTGCAACTTGACTGGTTGGCGGAGGCATTCAACCGCCAGGCGGTAGCGCTAGTTTAAAATTGTTGCAGGTTAACTTTCTGTCATGTCGTTAGTTGATCAGTTGAATTGTCTCAGTAACAAACAATACCTACATTATGTTTTCCATCTTGAGTGCTGTCTCTCTCCTCCCTCCTGCCCCCATTCCGAAGGTTCTCCCGGTATTGATCTTGTGGCTCAAATCCACGTGGGCTTTTACACAGCCTGGCCTCGGCTGCAGAGGCGACCTGGAGTACGCAAGCGGCAACATCTGCTGTTTAAAATGTCCAGCTGGTAAGACACATGAATCCATGGTTTAGTCCTATGTCGCCAGCTTCATTCACAAATCCATCACCAGAGCTCTGAAGCAGCTCGATCGTGATTGGTTACTAAGAAGCTTAAGTGATTGGTTCAGTTGGAGAGTGAAGTGTGTGTGTGTGTGTGTGTGTGTGTGTGTGTGTGTGTGTGTGTGTTAGGTACACGTATGGCATCACCCTGCACCAGAGCAGGAGAGGAGGGGACGTGTGAGGAATGTGACGATGGGACATACACGGAGCATGCCAACGACCATAAGTACTGTTTCAAGTGCACGCAGTGTCGCCCAGGTAGTTCTGCTTGACTGCTTCACACCATTGATTGGAATGACTGTGAAAAGGTTGAATACATTGATTCCATTCCCAAAGTACTTTGAGCCTAAACTCAGATTTAACAAGCGCTTTTTTGCTTTGGTCCTTAGATCAGGAAATTGTAAGGGATTGCACTCACACTCAGGAGGCAGAATGTCAGTGCAAACCGGGAAAATTTTGTGCCCCTGAACAAGCATGCGAGGTGTGCAGGAAGTGCTTAAGGTGAGTCGATGCAAACCAAACTTAGATCGATCCTCTTTCCTTTTTTCTGTCTCCTTTCTCAATTGAAGACTCTTAATGTTTTCAATTCCTCTTCTTTGTTTTGCCTGCTTCCAAAATAGGTGTAAGGAAGATGAAGAGATAGTGAGGAACTGCACCTCCACCACCAATACAGAATGCAAGAAAAGGCAGCCCACCGCTAGTTATAACAAAGGTACACAACTCGGCGGGTGCTAATACCACCTGAAAAAAGACTTGTGGAGAAATTGCTCAATATGTCCCATTTTTACTATTTTTAAATGTGAGATTTCCAGGCCAAAAGTGCATAACTTTACATGTACAGTATGTGAGTGCAACATCAGAAAAGTAATACAGCTTGACATTTATTATTTCCATCATAAGGTGCTAATAAGTCTGTCAATTGTGCTTTTTTTTAAAAAAAAAAAAAGTAGTAGCAAATGGCTGGGTGATTGGGACACCACTGGTCGTTTGTCTGGTTGGCGTGATAATATTTGCTGTGTGGAGACATCGGAGAGCAACAGGTATGTGAAAAAACTATTTCTCAGAAATAGAAGAACAAATGCAGTATCCGGAATGTGCAAATACTATATTAAATGGAACAATGACAGCATCAACAGGTGTATTCAGGAAATTAAGACGGGCCAAAGGAAATTACAGCATGCAGTATGATACAACGTACTTTCATTTCTCACAGCCAAAGTTTGCTGCACCAAGGAATTGCTTGTCTTGCTAAAGGCTAAAGAAACCATTCCATTAGAGCAGGAAATTATGTGACATCTGTGGGCCTGATCTTTCCAGCTCATCACATTGTTGTCAGGTGTGGAATGTAAAGACGGTGGCATACAGCAGCTCACCTGTACTGAGACATCCGCTAATACATGTTCAGTAAAATAGTATTGTTATAATCACTATTAATTGATTATTGTGATTAACTATGACGATCATCTGCCGATGATCGTCATAGTTAATCACATAAAATGTCAACAAATAAGTAAAAACGTCCCTCATTGCTGAAGCAATGTCATCAAATTGCTTCCATAACAGTGTTAATATTCTGCCAAATCAAAAATGTGCCTGCTTTCCTTTTGTCTGATTTGAAACCACAGATAATCAAGATATTTGCTAATTATGTTGTGTTGGACAACATTAATTAGCCAGTTATTTCAGCTCTGAATGATTTCAATAGATGTGTAAGACTTTGCATATGTTAACAATAGCGTGTTGCATTATTGTTTCCCCCAGTTGTCAGTGAGAAAAGTTTAAAATTAGATTTTTTTACATAAACATTGTGCTTACTGACTTATACAGGGCAGTTCTCTCCACACTATAGCCGTCCATTATTTTTTTTTAACTTAGCCTTCCTTTGAATGCTGAGTTTCTTTTTTTGTCTGTAGCCTTTATTGCAGACACTTCTGCCATACTTTATAGTGGCTGTTGCTACAGTCTCTCCTCTCTTGCTGCCTGTCAAGGTATTGGGTCATACAGCTGAACCGATGTACCCTGTAACTAATCAGAAAGCTATGATAAGCCGCCATGCTGTGATGAACTGTGAGCGGTCAAGTGAGCACCGTGGTTGCACATGCATGTGTACTGGATGGTTCGTAGTAGTGATGTCACTACAGGCTCTGCGTCTTTCACAGACTCGGGCTGTGCGCCATAAGTATGTCAAAGCAGGACAGGTGCAGAAACCTGCTGAACTGGACTCAAATACCAGGTGTGACGTTGATGGTTGTGGCTGACAGTGTGCAGCAGCAGGCGGTATAGTACAGAATAATAGGCTGGCCTACATAATATCTGCAAGGGTGTGTGTCATCATCATTTGAACCAAACTCTAAACTGGACTGCTCCCCATCCCCACCGTTTGCCAAACCATTGGTAAACCCCTCTCAATCAAGTACAGATTGGTATGAGGCGCGTTCAGGTTCTGGAGCCGGCTCCAATTCCCCCGGCTCTGACGCCACTGATTGGTGTGGCCAGAGGCTTTTTCTGCCCTTTTTGTTATTCAGTATTGATTTATCCATCACAACAAATTGAAGTTGCATGTCGGCGCCGTCAAAAAGCTGCTTGATGGCTTTGGGAATGTTGCATAATCCTCTCCTCACATCCTCCCTTCAGACTCTCGGAGAAGTACCCCCGACAGGCGGGAAGCTGGAAAGGTGAGTCACTTAAAATATTTCAATATATACTGTAGAAGTAATTAAAGCCAGCACGGAGCAGTATGATCCTCAAATGTCCTCAGATTTTATGTAAGATTAATACAGCAGCCTGTACCTAATTTACCGTAAACCTAGCAATACAAAAGTGTTTCCGAAGGACCCTTTAATCTTTTAAGCATGTTCCTCGCCCTTCCCAGCATGACCTCTGTCCCACCGATGACGGAAACGGTAGAGAAACCCAGAGGCCGAGGTGCTTCAATGTGCCCTGGCAACTGGTGAGAGCCAAATCCTCAGCCGGTTCGTCGGACGAGTGCAAAGCACTGCAAAGCCTCAGCAGCTCCGCCAGTAACTCCCAGCACAGTCTAACTGGCCTCTCCTCCTCTGCCTTCCCCGCACCTCCCCCCCGAGCCGTCCCCACAGCCCCTGTGCAACCCGACAGGAGGGTGAGAGTAACCGCTCATTTTCACCTCTGCCTCCTTCCTCGCTTCCTTCCTCACTTCCTTCCTTGCTTCATTCCTATCCCACCTGCTTACTGCTTGTTTGTAGTGAGCTATACTTTGCTGTCTCATGCGTCATTATTCAGTGGAACAGGGCAAGACAAGAAGACACGATGAAATCTAGTACATTACGTGACAGGACAGGTTTAACATCACAGTGCAAACAATATATTAGATACAGTGTAGGAGAATATTTATATCCATAGGACTGAAAGGTGGTACTCAACGTAGTCGCGGAGTTGCATCACATTCCTTGTTGCCACTGTTAAAAAAAAAACGTCTTTGCATTTTTCTAAACGTATTTAACAAACAAAAGGTTTTTATTTTAAGCAAGGGCTCATGGGATTTCTAAAGCATACTCTACTCTACTTTATGGTCTAACTCTAAATGGACCATAATTTACTAAATGAACATCATGCCGTATTGAAGAAGACTTGAGATTGAGACCATAAACTCATGTTTACAATGTTTAATGAGAGAATAAATCAAGAGAAGTAGTTATTTTCTCAGAGACTTCTCTACAAGCAGAGGAGTCGCCACCTGATGGTCAGTAAAGAGAATGCAGCAGCTTAAGGTTGCTGCCTGAAATTTCCTGAATTTTTTTCCTGTTTTTATCATTATGGTTGTTTTTTGTGAGTACTACTGTGGTAATTGTTGTTGTGACTTGCTGCTGATTTACTACTTAATGTCTTCTTCAGTTTCAATAACCGCCCCTGTTGTGACACAGTTGCAGGCTACTGTCATTGTGTTGTTCAGAGTTTTGCCACATGAGTCACATACCTCGTTAACAATTAACTCTGAGAAAGATTTCCTTATTGGCCTGCATTTCTTTCCACTCCAACCGGAAACACAACTTCGCATTTCTAGAAGTGTGTTTGATCAACAGTGAGCATGAGATTTTTCTTTTTTTTATGGACATGCACTCATTCATAACTGAATGAGAGGAATGGTTGTGGTTGTCACTGCTTTCCTTAACAATTCATGACCCGCAAAGAATTTCAGATATATTGGATATTAATAATTGTTTTTCTTTTGTCATCTAGGAAGATGTGACCTTCCCTAAGCTTGTTGCTGTTAATGGTAAAGTTCTCTTTATTGTCATTCCTTCTCTCAAACATAAGACATATCCTTACATTACTCAGATGAACGGGCAGCGTGAACCACTTGTACACTTATTCAGCCATGATGGCTTAAGTCAGGTGTACGTACTTGTGTAAAATCCTCTAATAAAAGCAATCTCTACACTGCTGACAGAGGGCTGGGCGCTTCAATGAAGGTCTTTATCTTTGCTTGCAGGTGAAGCGTCTCTAAGGAAATGCTTTGAGTATTTTGAGGAAATTGACTTCAACCAGCACAACAGATTTTTCCGTCACCTCGGTATTGTCGACAACGTGATCAAAAGCAAAGACAACCTTCCCTATGAAGACAAGATCCACGATTTGCTCACGATTTGGGTGGAGAAAGTGGGCCGGGAGGCCACCTTGAACGACCTGCTGCAGGCACTCCTCGCTTTGAATCAAAGGCGGACAGCGGAGGCTGTCAAGGAGAAAGCCCTCACTCATTATCATTACTATGTTGAGTAATAACTACAGGGGGGGACTCCTTTTGTAGTGTGTGTGAGAGAGAAAAACCTTGCTGATGCTGCGCCATCCCATACCGGGCGGTGCAACGTTGCATTTGACCGCTGCCCATACTGGGTCTCACGACTATGACAGTGGCGTCGGCTGCTTGTTGAAGAAACCTTGTGCATCGTGTCATTCTGGTGCGATCGCACATCGTTCTAACTGTGTTCTTTTGGTGAGTAGCACTTCTATTCAACCAAAGTTTGCTCGTACACTTGCACACTGCATATTTTATATATGTTACCGTTCTGTACAGTTTTGATGTGGAAGCACAGGCTCTTGTTCAGTCAGACTATGCCTGATTACAAGCCTGGTTGCCCTTACACATTCTGAAATGACAGCTTCTACATAAGTTAGGATGCTGTCTGACTGAATGATATTTATTCCCTCCAGCTCTGACTGGAGTGAAGTCATTACAAAAAAGTGTTTGCCGTCTAGTTTACACAGACTGCTTATTTACACACAAGCTTAAATGAGCTCAGATCTCAAGACAGGTCTATTGTTTCACATAGTGACTCTGATGTTCATCAGACCTTATTTATGATTTTGGCTGCTTTTTTAAAGCTATGTTTTATTTATTCTCAAAAATATAATTATTTGTGCTCAGGAATGAATGTCTTAATGGCTGCTGTATTGTAGCGACTTTGAACAAAAGGCCTAGAGATTAATGAGATAACTATGAAGTTGGTTATGTTTGATTTTATTTAAATAGTACCTCTTCTGCCTGACTATTGTGTTTGTTGATTGAAAGTGTTGTTGATCATGATTCAGCTTTTGCTGTTGGTTTACTTGCTCAAAGCACCTGATCAAAATGGATCTGATTATGATGATCTATGGTTACGTTTCTGCCTTAGTCCCGATCACAGCACTCACTTCAGGAAGGTTAACTAAACCACAAAAAGTTCTTCTGCTGGGACACACACTTGTCTCGGATTTTATAGAGAATTTAGTATTGTTACATTTTCCTTTTCTTACCTGTTGGTTTCTCGCATTCTCAGGTTCTATTTGTCAGCATTTCGTTGTTGTTTTTGAATAATTACAACTTCGTAGGCTGTAACATGACATAAATAAAAAATGTGAAAAGTCGAAATGCAATTTTAGGATAATAATTATCACTGGCTTGTGTTGTCTTATTCTTCCAACATGGTGGAAGTGGTTTGGTTTTGTGGGGAAATTACTAATTTATTAATTCCCACATGAATTCAGACCTATCATAGGACGATTAGCATCGGCCAGGCACCCACCAGGGCTGACAACTATCCAGCGCTACTCCAGTTCTAGATATTTTTCTTTGGAGCTAATCATGGTGAAACACTTTGTAATAGATGCTTGTTACCTGAAGAAGTTGTAAGGAGATATATATTGTCTTAAAGGTTTAGTTTCTTTACAAAAACCTTAGCACGTCTTTGCTAAGGTAAACTGATGTCTGCACATGCGGCTCTTGCTTTTAATGATTGTAACAGTAAATAAAGACCTACCTGACTCTCTATGGTACAGTGTTTATTCATTTCATTGTCTTCTGTCTCAAGCATTCTTGGTAACCCAGTGTTTTGAAGTCACAACTCTATGAATTGTGGGTGATTCCCTCAGGCAAGGTCTGCAGAAATGAAGACTTGCAGAAACTGTGCTTCAGTGGCTCGATTGTCTGTGAGAGATACTTAAGCATTTGGACAGTGGGCGAGGCCTGAACTCTCACAGGCTCTGCAGGGATGACGGTCTGATTGTGGAAGCTGGAATCGGTCCCTCAGTCTGTCCGCTGCTGCAGTGATGCTGTGAAGACAGTGCAGATGTGGAAGACTGGACTTTTTCAGGAGGGGGCTTGAGAGGCAGGAGCTACAGCAGACCATTTTGGATGGACAGTATTAGATTGATAATTTTTAAGGGATTCATGTTAAAGCATGGAACTATTAAAGTATAAACTTCAAAAACAACTTTAAACCTAAAAATTGAGCATATGTTTTCTTTGAAAATGGAATTTAACCATATTTCCCTTGAACACATACTGCAAATCCAGACAAACTGAGTAAATGTTTCTGTAAAAATGTTGGGATGTCCTACTGCATGTGAATATTACAACAGTTCATGTAATACATTTGCAACTAATCTCTGTAAGGTAATTCTACATAAATTGTGAAGCTGAAAAGAAAACGTAAGCTGATTCATGAGAGGTGCTGTGACTCATTACAGGAAATGTCTTTCCTTTCAATTGTGGCTCTGTTCTGTTGAAGTGTCCTGGTGAGGCGTCATGACAACGCCCTCTGGCTTGTGACACTAAATGAATTGTTGCCATAATGTTATTAATTGCCTTTTGGTTATCCTGCTATGACATGTTAAAATGTCATAAAGTTGAGAAAAATCCAGCGTAGCATTGCAGTTTAGGATTATTCTAATTATAGATAGTGAGGTCAACTGATTACTTGGTTAGTTTAATAAATGTCAAACAAAACCAACCATTTGAAGACTAACTTTCAAAACAAAGCTATATATCATATTATACAGAATATGCTGTATTTGTCTATCTTTATATGTGTGCTTTCCGTGGTATGTCATGTCAAAATGTTTGTTTGGGAAAAACAGAGCGACCTGAGACGGCAAATGACCTGTCACTCAAAATGGCCACGGTCTCAATTATGCATAACTTTGAGCCTCAATATAATTGAAATAGGAAATTGTAAATGGACTTGCACAGCTCGTTTCTAGTCTTCCAACCACTCAAACTGCTTTCACACTATTATCATCATGTACCCAGTCATATGCTGATGGGAGGAGCTAAGGTGCTACCTGCTCATCAGGAGTAGCTAACATTCATACAAATATTCATACACTGACCGTAGGCACAGCTGCGGGAGACATTTGAGGTTAAGTATTGAAGACAAATTGTCCTTGACGGGATATTTCTTACGTGTTCAAGAATGGACAGAACAGGTTATAGTACAATCAATGATTATTTATTAAGCAAAAGCATACATGAAATTCATACCTACAAAGCCTTGGACTCAGCTCCCCTGTCTGTCTGTCTGTCACCTCACAGTCATCACACCTCAGGAAGAGAGCGCCCCGATCGTTGAGAGCAGGGCGTATTTATCTGACTCCAATGACCCTTCCTTCTTCCTTCTTTGTGCATACTTCTCTTTTCTAATACATATTATCATTGGGTGAAGAGTCCATAAGCATTTACATAAGTGGGTATGTTCTAAAATGGCAATGCGTACTGAGCATCCACATAAATGAGTGTATCCCAAAATGGTGATGTGGACTTCGTGATACCCTTTCTTCTGTTTGTGAGAATATGTCACGACAAGAAAATAGGTGTAATATGTGTAAACAGAAGGAAATATACATAACTCGTAAGATCCTCACTTCTTCCCAAGGAGTGTGTCATAACAAGATAATATATGTTTCTGTAGAGCAAAGGTGGTATACACAGCCCGTGTGAGACCTTCATCATACTGGTTTTCTCTTCAGACAGCAGAAACAGGAACTTATCTTACACTGCATGTTGCTATGAAAAGCTCATTGTACGTCTCAAGTTCCTGAAATGTGTCTTATCTTTGAGTAATTGTGTCTAGCACTTAAGCGCAGCGCCTCAGCAATTTGCAGAAGTATGAGCTTTGCAGATATATAAGCTTAGCAAACGTATAAACTTGCAGAATCATGATGAACTTTTGAAAGCATGATGAACTTTTCCCCTCTGTTCTTGTGTACTTTTAACCCTGCAATGGAACATATTAAAACTCTTATTTCTCTTCAGTATTTTGCCCAAGAACACATCGACAATGTGGGTTAGCAGAGCCGGGGACCGAGCCACCGAACCTCTGCTTAAAAGACGACCCCCCTCAGCAGTGACCTGCAGTCAACAAATTACCTGCAGCGCTGGTGATACATGAAAGAAAGAAAGAAGTTAGATTGTGCTGAATCCTGCGCAATGAAGCCTTTGGCTGAATTAATTTCGGCCTGATTGTTTACACTAAGGCCTGGCTGCACACCTGGACGTCACCAGTGGAAGACCAGAAGGTAAATAAACCCTGTGTATTTTGAACAAACACATCTAAAGTAATTACTATCGTAGCAACCGAAAGGGGAGCACCAAGCAAGGGAATAAAAAAACAGAGTAGCCTTTCATCAGGGTGCACATTTCACTTTAATCCTTTTCCTGTGTACCAATGCCCTGTGATTTACAAGTGTGACTAGTATGTAAGCAGCTGTCTTCCTATCAAAATGTCACTCCAGCATCTAAACCTTTTTGTGTGTGTGTGTATCAAGTTGTAAACATGTTTATTTGTACTCTAATGTCGGGCATTTTGAAACGGCGGTGTGGTGTGCCATTGAGCAGCCCGGGGCCCAGCAGGCCTTAGCCACACCAGACCACTGAGCAAATGCAACATAACCCTCTGTTTGTACTGAGCACCTTTAGCTCTGTTAGCAGCTGCTACATGTTCTCACGGCGACTCAGCAGCGTAGCCCCTTGCTGAGCGTTGCAGACATTTGCACGTCCACGGCCAAGGTTGATGTGCGGATGCTGTGTTTGAGGTCATTTCAAAGGTGTTCTAAGGGCACAGGAGTTAGAGGGGGATCGGCCAGATGCTGAACACCGTTTCTTGTGACAAACGTGACTTCCTCATGCACACATTAGTCTGAGCTCACGAGCCGCTCAGGCTTCCTTTCATTTGACGATCATTTCTGCAGTTTCCTCGTTCTCTCCATTTCTCCTGCAGTGTTAGTAGGTCATTTACTCTGCTTTACTCGGCTTTTCCTAACATTACCATTATGAATATTGATGGGATAACCAGGCCCGTCAATCCTGATACTAGCCCTGCAGTGCGCGCCCGAAGCCAGAGCGTTTCGTAGAGGTGTCGCAGAAAAATTCAGCTGAATGATACCTCGGCTGTAACAAATCAGCTGTTCGACTCTCATGCATCAAACTAATGCTCACCGAGAAGAACATTATTAAACATTCTGTGGCGGCTGTCTAGCGCACCAGACAGATTACCACTCAGGAAAAAGGTGATTTCAAGGTACGTATCTATTAAAGATCTGAGAGCTTGGAGGCCATGTTGTACTTTGTTCCATGAAAAACAAATGTGTTTGACTTTGAAAATTGAAATCAGCCTGCGCTGATGCCTTTGCAATACAATGTGGGTTTTTTTTCCAAGTAGAAGACAAATCTGTATCAAAATCAAATCTATTTATACATACTTATACCTACTCATCAGTATGCTATTGGATACGTAACGCTATTATCTCTGTTCTTGGGAAGTGGTTTGTGAAATCAAATGTGAGCCATCCAACCAGCAAACCACATTGAAAAAAAGCTTCAAACTATTTAATTAAAATTCTTAACAAATGCTATTAAAACCAAATTGCAAAACATGAATTCCGAACACATTAATATCTCATTCTAAAAGCACAGAATTGTGATTCATAGTATGTGAACGCTATGCAGCAAAGGATAATGGAAATGAAGTTGCTCGACATAAAAGCTCCTCTGCCCAGGAAGACAGACTTTCGCTTTGGTCAGTGACACATTTCAAATTGCACAACGGGTTACAGGGAGGTTTTGGCAGCACAACACTCTTATTATTCGTATGCTTCGTAAGCCAGAAAGTAAACATCCACGTTACAATACATCGTTTAAGTATGGAGATATTTCATTGGGTATTTCAGTGGGATGGTGGCATATAAAAGAGTTGAGGATTAACAAAATCACTCGCCGCTATTAATAATTGGACTGACTGACATACCCATAATGCGGACAAATAGTACTTTAACCACTGTAATACAATACAAACAGATTACTTCAGACAGAAGTTCTAGTATTTACTAGCTGCATCTATAGGAAGCATCCTGATCCAATGCCAAAGTGCTTTGAAACATCAGAACGTCAGCCCTAAAGTATTTTTAGATGGTGTCTGATTGCTGAAAATGATCATGTTCGGCACTTGAGCTCAAACCAAGTCACTGTCAAAACAATGTTTGTCAGATCACCAATAATAGAAAGGCACGGTCAGAGACTTGTCTTGTTCAGCAACAACAATCACAATGGAGCATTTTAATGATTAGAAACCTCAGGATTTGATGTTCCACAGCCCACCAGTATTCTCCAGTATTGTGGCCAAAGGCAGCTGAATGACACAAATATCAATGTTTCTTGATCAGCTTCCCTCATTGGTAACTCAGCTTTGCAAACAACCTCATTTGAAAACATTGACCTCTGCTAGAGACCGTGCACACGCTCTGTGATATACTCTCGGAGACCAAGAGAGCACAACAAAACAAAATGAGATGTGCACATTGGCTGCAGAGCTCAGGTGCAAAACTGAGAGGGATGAAGCCCCTGCTGACCCATCATCTCTCCGAAAAAAAATTGCCCAGGAAAGCAAAGCAGAGATTGCGACCGAGAGAAAACACATAGGAGTAGACGTGCAGCAAGAAACCAGGATGGGGATCAGTGGAGATCAGGGTTCAATCAGAGGATCAATGGATCGATCCTCGGCTCCGCTAGCATGTTGATTTATCCTTAACTTAACCCCAAACTCCTCCTGTAGCAGTGCTTCCAGTGTATACATGTTAGTTAGTCCTGATGGGCAGGTGGCACCTTAACACTGCCATCAGTGTATGAACGGGTGAATGATTTTTGTTTGTAGTCCCATTTTGCTCTACAAGAAGAACACAAAAGTATTAAAAATAAGCAAAACTACATTATATGTGAAAGGTCTCCCAGTCTAAGAAAAAAGTAAAACGCAAAATAGAACTAAAAGGAAAGTGGAGATTGATTCTAAAGTCCTCGGATGACTAGATAAACTGTGGCCATGTAAATTAGCCACAGTTCTAAAACGTTTGTCATATCAACGTTTAAAGGCGATAATATGTCGACGTTGACCAACAACCAATTAATGCAGCTCTAAAATCTGATTTTACCAAGTCCTCAACAGGAATCTGACTCTCATTCACTGAAACACACTCCACACCTTTTAAGTCATTTGTCTTTATTTTCACAATTTGACCGTGGTTTGCTGTGATTATTGGTAAGACCCCAAGAAGCCCAGCTGCCACTCCAGAGAGCCCACCACAGCTGCCCAGGATTTCATGGAGCTGAGGGCAGAGACCCAAAACTTCCAGTGTGTGTGTGATCATAAACCAAAAGGCCCTCTGGGATAATACTGACATCCAGTGGGGATATTACAGCTACAGCGGCACCCTTTGAAAAGACAGTTCACTTGTTTTTTTCCCCATTGACACAACACAAAACTTACAATGAATCACTGTTCAGTTCAGTTCAGTTCACATCCCTTCAATTTAAAATCACATTTTCATCACCATTGTCCCGACATTCATTTAAGAATGATAAATTAGATTTTCTCTGAAATTATCTAACACAATTCCTGTCGCAGCCGTCTAAGTGCTTCTCCAACAGGATGCTGGGGACTTCCATGTGCAATTTTGAGTGAATAGGGCCTGATTTTGATGAAGGCCATGAGGATCACTCCATTCAAGCCAAGTAAGAAGGAGATAAAACAGCTTGCCAATCGTTATACTAGGAACTCTGTTAATCAGCGTTCAGAAGGGAATAAAATGGGATTAATTTTTACTTTTTTGTAGCCTTAAGGGCTTCTTCACAGGACGTAAAGGATAATGGACATGAAATTCAGCTTTAAAATATGAAGCTGCAAGAGAGAGTATAAAATGTATTCTACTTTGCTGGAAACGAGGGGAAATTTCCCCCGTCCCTTCATCTAAATATGTGATACTGATGTATGAATCTGCAGAGAATAACTTGTAAAATGTGGGAAAGGTCACTGTGACAGGATTCAGGATTACTTTTTCATGATGAGAAGACATAATTTCTCATTCACAAAGTCGGCCCTCTATTCGCCGCCAACAGAGCGGCTCCACACTGTGGATCAGTATGACATCACAGTTTTGAGTTTTCAGTATTCCACGGTATAATAACCCAAATGTCCGTTTCAGTGGGAATCCCACACTTTGTCTGTGGGAATGGGAGGCTTTCTGACTTGCAAAATCTGACAAGTGAGCTGGAGTGCAAGTCAGTTGACATATCACGCATTCAAGAACAATAAAAAAAATGTATTTGTATGTATAATATCTGTAAATATTACAAGGGGATTTGTGACATGTTCTTGTGAACTTATTTTCTATACTTACAATATTTTTGCAATTTATGATGTATAGGCTCCAGTTAACTGAAATATTACCATTCCTTTTTCTCAGTAAAATAACTACAGCTTAGATATTGTTCAGTAAGACCAGAGGGAAACATATTGCGCCAGGATACTTGAAACCATTATTATAAAATAATTGCTTGACATGTGTTGCAAGTGAGGCTAGTTTATGTCTCTTGGGTCCTTAGTGCTGGCAGATAATTAGAAATAGAACAATATATTTAAAGAAATATACGAGACAAACAAATGTATTAAAGAAAGAACAATGAAGTTAAAAGGTTAAGGAGACCATCTGCTGCAAACAGCACAAGCGGAAAAATCTGAAATCAAAATTGCAGCGCAAACCTGGCAATATGCATGGTGTGTGCATTGTTTAGTGACTGTGAAGCAGTCTGATAACAGAAATAACCGTGTGTGCATATTCGGTACATTTGACTGATTAATGGTATCGGCATCAGTGCAGAAAAGATCTGTGAGGTGTGCACATATTGTTCTTATTGTGCATGTCTCGTTGTTTTATTGCCATAACGTGCTACTCTTTCAAATGTATTTTTTATTCTATTTTGTCATATTAAAAAAATTGCATGACATGTTTTGATGCATACATTTGCGTCAGTGTGTCTGCTTTTGTTATTCTGCGAGCCAGAACTGAAGTGAACTATATTATTGTTCCCAAATTTATAGTGGGAAAATATGAGTATTGACTACAAAAATAAATGATTAAGTAACACATAGCAGATTTTCATAATTAATATCACAAATTAAAATATAAACATACATTAATGTAATGTAATAACATGTATATGCATATATTATGAAAATCAGCAATTTGTTATACTGACTGTTTTTTTTACTTATTTATAAGCTCTTTAAACTTTTTTTTTTTTAAAGAAGAAAAAAAAGTATGACCAAAAACACTTCAATGTACCATTTTTTTTTACTCTTATCTTTTAAGGAGACACTGAGAGCAGAATGTAAAAGCATTTGAATGCATGAAACAGACAACGACACACGCAACAGTCAAAAAGGGACTCATACTGCCTCCAGGTGGAGCTGGAAGACAACAGATCTTTACAGGTCCTCATGCAGCCATGGCCTCCTCCTAAAGGGTACTCTCTCACAGCCTCATACTATTCATTAATTTATCCTTCATTTAGTATTAATTCGTCCTATACTTTTCAGCCTTGTTTATTGTGACTATACAGGTTTGTATTATTTAGTTATTGTGTTGTTGTTTGTTTGTATGGCATATGTGTGCTTCCATTAAATGTAAATGTTTCCCAGCCGAGTCGTATTGTTTTGACTGTGTCAATGACATTATGTCTCAGTCGATTTATAAAGTGGTGTCATCTTATTTAATCATGAAACTTGGTTGTTTCAAGCTGAAGAAAATGGCACCAGAGGAACTGGAGGACGACGCGTTTAAACAATTGGATAGCTTTCGCGACGAGATAGCGCGCAACGCTGGTGACAACTAAAACCACAGTTCCCACAAGGCCCTGCGCCGTCAATACGGAAATAGGTTAGGTAAATATCTTTTCCTGAAATGAATTGTTTTCAAACCTGTTAACGTAGCTTTTATGTCGCTGTCGTCTTTATAAATGCAACGTGCACATATGCTTCTTAAAACCCGGGAATTATTTTGGATTGTTTGTGTTAGCAGCGGAACTTCACACCAGACTTCGTTTAAAAAACATGCTAATTAAATTTCACCTCTGCTTGAGAGAGAAGAGACGCAGCGGTCGCGTTATGAAGTCACGTTAACGTATTGTAGAAATGACACCGTTTAAGTGTGTTTAACTGTGCTGTTAGAAACGTCAGAGTACAAAGTTATGTTGCAAACATTTTACTACTTCGCTAGAGACGTGAAAATGGCACGAATGTCAAACTTGGAGCTGTAACCTGACATGTATCGAGTCTTGAAAGACGTCTACACATTTTGTCAGAAAGTTCTTGTTGTTTTTTCACTGAGGTTTTTCGCACTAACTTGGTGACATTGTCGCTTTTGGAAGGTCAGAAAAAAAAGTTTAGAACTTCAGAAAACTGTCATAATTTCGGTTTGTTTGGAGCAGATCGTGTGTGTGTGTGTTTTCTCCACACAAACTGATGAATGGCCCCTGCTTTTACCGTCCCTCTTCTATGGCAGCAGATGCGGCAGGCTGTCCCCTCGTCTCCCAGCTGTTCCTCCACCTCCGCCTGTTTCCACCTCAGCCGCCTCAGTAACACAGCCGAATGTGGAAGTGAGCATTCAGTTGAACCAGAGAAACGCGAAGTGAGAGCAAATGTAAGTATCGGTTAACCAGGGGAAACTTGAGACCAAGCCAGTAACTTGTATTTGTCCAGCACTGCAGTAGGAAGTGTTGTCGGTGTTCGAGGTGGACCAGGTAAGACGTCCAGCACTTATGTCTTCTGATCATGAAATGTCCAGCTTCTGATAATATTGTTGAGTTTGATGTAATGCAGATCTACAAAGGAAATAAGAACCTGTTGACACTTTCAAACCACTTTCATTGTCGTTGTAATTAAGTGTGTATTTAATGATGGCAGCTGCTACATGTGTCCGCAGCAGCTTTAAACCAGGTTGAATTAGATTGAAAAATTAAAGTCTTGTTCACACATAATGTTATTGCTTCAACAACATTTTAATGATAGAATGTCATGACGGAATCTGTCTAAGACGAAAATAGTCTTTGAATCGCTGTCATAACAATGACCTGGAAGTCTACAATAAAAGACAAATTACAAAAGGTTAGCTCAGGCTTAGATATAGTATAGTCAGATTTATGTATAATTTGGATATTTTGCACAAACCACATAGAAGCTAATGCGATGTAGTGCTGTGGACAGCAGCCAAACATTTCAGCCAATGTAAAAAACGTAATTGTCAGTTTAACTATATTTAGAATATTTTCAACGCTTCCTCTATGAGGAACATCTGTGCTTTCTTCAAAGTCACTAGACTCCATTGACGGAAACAGTTATTTTACCTCGTAGAGCACTAGAGTGGTCTATCACTGCCTCGATCGGTCAATCTATTTGTGTTATTAAGTGACTTTGGTGAATTCAAACAGACCCTTTCAAAAGTCACACAAAGATAAAACGATTCTAAGAAATAATCTAACGTAGCATACACTTAAACTGATCGTCTTTTTCTGAAAGTGGATAAAAATGTGTGGTATTGCTTTACTCAAGTGCTCCTTTTCTGCAAACTGAGGTCCGACCACCATCTCTTGTCGGTAGTAACACACCGACTGATGGACGAGAACCGAAACATCCCAACTATTCTTTTGATGGACCCATTGATCGGCAACAAGCCCCTCTGACTGTGTGACCACTTCACCTGACGTTGTATTCCCCAGCCTGCCACCCACAATCTGTTCTGATTTGAGCTCTCCTCATTGGTTTAGACTCCATACCCCTGCAGGATGTGGTCCATCGTGAGCTTCTACGTGTGCTACTTGCTGTGCCTGGGCCTGAGCCTGGCCTGCGTGGTGTGCGTGTGTTTGTGGAACAGTCACTGGCGGGGCGGTTTTGCCTGGGACGGCTCGGCGCTGCAGTTCAACTGGCACCCAGTGCTGATGGTGACTGGCCTGATTGTGCTGTACGGCAATGGTGGGTGCACTTTCTTTTTTTTTTTGTTGGATGAAACGGTTTCATTTCTTTTTCTCACTTGTAGTTTTCACCGTGTGACATGAAGACAATTTCACATTACAGGTTCATGGAGACCTAGCGTATAATAAAATGCAGCATTTCAGTAGCATAAATAGGGACTCACTTCCACAGTGTTTTAGGTGCCACACCGGAAATGAAGTCAAAGTAATATTGTGGGAATGGCAGTACCTCAAATATTCTCACACATTTCACATTACATTACTATTAATAATCCTTGGGCTTCACATGTTTTACAATACACACTATAGTAGGGCCTTTTCACAACAACACAACTTTCAGTACATGCGATGAGTTTCTCCTAAAAAACCCAGACCCTACACTTCCCACAATGCAACAATGCTCATGTCGTTCAAACCCCAGTGCCTCAAGATTGTAATGAAGATTAAAAATATTTGCCTTCAGGGCCAAAAGTATATGAAGCAAACAAGCGTCTATAACCCATATGACATTAAATGCAGCGTTGCCTCCTTCCTGTAGGAGCTGTGTTGTACCGCATCCCCCTGACCTGGGGTCAGAATAAACTCCCCTGGAAGCTGCTGCATGCCACACTGATGCTTCTCGCCCTGATCCTGTCAATCGTGGGGCTTTGCGCCGTGTTCAACTTCCACAATGCTCAAAACACTCCCAACCTATACTCTTTGCACAGCTGGATAGGAATCGCTGCTACGGCCCTTTTTGCCGTACAGGTAAGATTAACATGCAGGAAACTGAATCATTGTATTAGTTCAGTGGAATAAGTTGTGAACGGTTTTTGTTCCTTATTGACCTGCCTTTGTGTTCACTGCGTCTGTGGATGTCCGTCTCTTTCATTGGTCCATCCAGTGGGTGGTGGGTCTGGCTGGCTTCCTCCTGCCCTGCTCCCCCATGTCTCTGCGTGTTCTTCTCAAGCCCGTCCATGTGTGGATGGGAGGCACCATCCTGTGGCTTAGCATCGCTGCCTGCATCTCTGGAATCAATGAGAAACTCTTCTTTGTTCTGTGAGTGCCATATTTCTGAGTTACTTTTTATAAAGATTTTACCGAGAGTTAAATTGACAAACTTTCCCTGTTGAATGTACTTTTTCACAGCAACGGCAGTGGAACTCAGGCTTATGCTGACCTTCCACCCGAGGCTTTGTTGGCAAATGTATTAGGAGTTTTGATTGTGGCCTTCGGCCTGGTTGTCCTTAAGATTTTGTCCAACTACGAATGGCAAAGACCAGAATCCAGGCCCGAGGACCTGGTTTACACGGTGAGATTATCAGCAGTTGATATGCAACAAAAAAGGTTTATTCATGATATACTTCAATCAAATATTTCCTAATCATTCATATCTACTCTCTCCCACAGCCCCTGCTTCAAGAAGAAAATGAATGAGGTGAATAAAACAACAAAACACAAAGACAACAATTCACTTTAATAATCCAAAAGATCAACTTTGAATGTAAAAGCAGCTATTTGAACACAGAGAATTATGCGGGTCTGTTTTGGGTGTAAATATTTCTTTGAAATTGTATTTATAATTATAACTAAGAGAACCTTCAATTTTAGAATTTTTACCAAAGATATTGGTGAAGAATATATCTCCAAAAATAAAAAGGTGACATATATTTAAAGCTGGTGTTGTTTCATAATGCCTGACTACTGTTGATGATCAAATGTTGCTATGTCAGTTCTTTTAATGACGACTGTGTGCCAAGGTTCACATCGTTATTTAAGATCAATACTAATATATGACATTGTATGAGGATTATAACAAATATCATGTCAAGGCTTCTATGGATGTTTATGAATGGAGCTTTGAATGTATGTCCTCATATTTTATGACATCTTAATTACAAGATTTAAAAATTTTAAAAAATTGCCGCACGGAAGATCGACAGGCGGATCAGTGCGGCTGCAGCAGTAAAACAGGCGTTGCACCGGACCGTCTTGGCGAAGAGGGAGCTGAGAGGGAGCCTTAGGGATAGGGTAAGGAGCTCGGAAATCAAGAGGGAACTTGGAGTTGAGGTACTACTCCTTTATGTCAAAAGGGATCAGCTGAGGAGGTTTGGGCATCTAATTTGGATGCATTAGAGGAGCATTTTGCAGATAAAGAGGGAAGCCTGAGTTGTCCTGCTGGGCCTGCTGCCACTGCGATTCGACCCCGGACTAAGCGGATGGATGGATGGATGGATTTTTCGCCCGTTAAAGTTACACTGGAAAGTATTTTGGGGCTTTAGCACTGTGATTCCCAAACTTGCAATCTGCTGACAAACACTGCACACACCGTGCTTTTGTAATGAGTGCCTCCCTTCGTATGTTGTAAGCGTTGGAGCACACTATTGTATCCTACGCTGGCACCACTGGAATCTAATTCTACTATTAGTATAATACTAATAATATCAGTGGAGCCTAACCCTAATCTGATTCAAATGAAATTAATACAGAATGACATGCTATTTCCATTTTGTATTCATAAATTCTTATTTTCTTGAAAGTTGGCCATAACGCTGTAATGAGAAGCCTGACACAAATCTAGAAATTCAGAGGCAAACATGAAGAGTCTGTCCGGAGTTTGCTTTAACAGTTGATCTTAATACTAAATCATAGCTGAAGTACTTTGACTGTCAAAACCAGAAAAGGCAGAAGTAGAGAAACCCCACGAGGGAAGTCTGCAGCGTCTGTGAGGGAAGTCTGCAGCGTATTTGAGGGAAATCTGCAGTTTATGTTTACAATACAGAGCTCAACTTATATTTGTGTGAGTGAAACCACCGAAACACATCAGATGTCTCACTGACTGACGCATGAGACCGGGTCACAGCAAGACACCATTGAGTGGAGATTCAGAATGGGTCTGGTGCTCGGTTTTAACCTTTATAATGGATGTGTTGATCCTACATTGAAGGAATAGTTTGAGATTTTGAGAAAATGTGCACGTTTGCTTTCTTGCAGACAGTGAGGTATTGGATGTATAATGATTCTGCACTCATGATCGCGCTTGATAAAAGGTTTAGCCAAAAAAAATTGTGATGTCAACAATCCTTGACATCACAATAACGTCAAGGATTCTTGACATTGTGATGTTCTCTGGCAAACAATTTAGACTCCGGCTCCCGGCCTGACCACAGCGTAGTCCACACATAACCCATTGCATGCATTTCATTATCCAAACCGCGTATCTTGGTCATGGGGGCACTGGAGCCGATCCCAGCTGACATTTGGCGAAGGCAGGGTACACCCTGTACAGGTCGGCAGTTTATCGCAGGGCACGTATAGAGACAGACACGCTCACATTCACGGGCTATTTAGAGTCTCCAATTAACCTGCGCTGCATGTCTTTGAAGGACGCCAGAGAACCCAGAGGGAACCCATGCTGCCACGGGGGGAACGCGCAAACTCCACTCAGAAGAACCACACAGGATCGGGGATCTAACCCTATACCCTCTTGCTGTGAGGTGACAGTGCTAGCCACTTCATCACTATGCAGCCCATAGAGACAGTACTGTGTGTGTGTGTGTGTGTGTGTGTGTGTGTGTGTGTGTGTGTGTGTGTGTGTGTGTGTGTGTGTGTATGTATAAATATATATATAGTTATTTGTCTCACACATATTCACCTGGAAAGTCAAAGCTTCAACAACTCAGCTGTGCAGAAATGAAAGAGAGAAAAGATGAAGTGAGTTCATGCACCGCTGATCACGATCAAGTCACCGCTCCATGTGTTTTCTTTGTCTCAGAAATGAAAGAGCCGGTAGCAGTTGAGTCCACTGATCCCGCTCAGGCTGAAAGTGAACGTGGAGGAGCATGTGATCAGCAGAGGCAAACACAAACACCACAACGAACGCTATGAATGGTAGAACCTAACCCATGAAAGACACAATAAGTGTTTGAAAAGTCGCACAGCAAAGCCTCTCATGTCTCTCACCTTTCATATGAGAAATGTCTTCACTTGAGCATTTTGGAGGCCACAAATATGGCAAAACAACGTTGTAATTGTTCTACTGTATCCAGCTGTATTGTATCAGATCAAATCTTTGTTTTTGCTGGAAAAAGAAATGTCCCACAAGGTGGCAGCAGAGCAGAGTCCAGTCCAATGAAGCGGTTCAATCTTGGGACACCAGTTAAATCAAGTCTGTGCCAAGTGAAAAAGAGATGAGTGGGCAAAAAATTATCCTACAAGTGGCAGGTCAAAGTTACCGTCATGTACTTTGGGAAATATAGTTAAGGTCAAACGAGGGTGGTAAAACATTTAATAGAATACCTGCTGTAATATGACATAATTTGAATATGCTGACAATTTGTTATCAATGTAACTATCTATTAATGTATTGCACCACATAATTATAACAGTACATTTGACTAATCATGCTTGAAATTTTTAGAGCACAGTGACTTTAATTTCTTAAATGAGGCAGAAACAAAAATAAGAACAAACAACATTATTGTATTACCTGCCATCCATTTGGTTACAGCTATAAACTCTTGAAAATAAAGCATATTCAGCATTTCTGTGCTAATGTGTTTAGCAATGCAGTGAAACAGTTTAAACTAAAATCATACTCCTACTTAGCTTTTTTTCACATGTTTTCACTATTGTAGATTAATGAAACATAAATGTAACAGATAATCAAATCATTACAATATTATTTGTTCTTCTGTTTAATTTCAGGCCCGAAAAGTCCTGCTGAACCTCATCAAACTACAATAATATTTAAAACTGTTGCCACGATAGAAATAAACTGCTATGGTGAACAGCTGCCTGTTTACACATCCATATGGAGCAATATTAGCATTCATTTGGCGTTATACTCTTGGCAACCTGATAAAACAGTAGTAACGCTGGCTGCAAGGACGAAGCGTTTGCATGTGTTGATGGCTGCAAGGCCGGCTCCAGGCTGTGACAGTGTCACAACATATACACGATTATCGTGGGCAAAATATTTCACAGTAACGATATTATGACAACTAAAACTATCTAAAGAAAGATCAGATTTCGATAGAAATTATAACAATAATATGACAACCGCTGTATCAAATTTAATTAAAAAATGTATATAATCAGCCAAATTCATCTTGCGTTTTATGTCTTTCCCTTATTTACAAGAGAAGGCCGCTGGAATAGGCCTATTACGCAACATCGCCAATATTTCACTTTTTTACAGTACATATAATCTACTAATGGAATCCCATTGGGCCTGGTATTTTTCCATTAAATTAGATGCTCCCTTATTAGCCCATCTTTTCACGGTTGTTTAACTAGCACCTCGGCGTTGCTAGCGATGTTTACGACGGTCTTTAAAGGCAGCACGGTACGCCATCGGAGCTGTGTTTAGGGGGTCGGATCCGCTGTTTCCACGTCCCGGGCCATCTGCGGTGAGGTCATCGTTTAAAGGTGGGCGTTAATGGGCGGGGCCACCGCTGCTCCGGTCCGCAGCTGCAGCTTTTGCAGGAGAAAGAGTGAAAGTTTAGAGAGAAGGGTGAAGAGGCAGCTGACTTTAAAGGTTTTCTGCTGTGCAGCCTGTGGAACACAGCCCAAGGAGCGACACAAACAGTAAGTTCAACTAGACATAAAAACATGTGAGAGGTACCATAACTATTTAACTCTCACGCTTAAAGCCTTTGTTTTTGTCTGGTGGCCAGTTGTCATGTTGCGCTGCTGTTGGAGCGTTGTGTGTGTGCGTGTGTGTGACTTTTAGTGGTTATATATCATTCTTTAAAGTGTGGCTTCTGTCTTTATGAAGTCTGACGTAGATATATTTGAGCTTGAATCATAGAAACAGATTCTATTTATGTTTTTACATCATTTAAACTATGTTGGTAGTTTATACCTCGTGCATTACATTCAATCACTATATACAGCAGTAGTTGTTGGTCAATAAACCAATTCAGCAAATTCATTGTAAGCAGTTTTGATAGAAATTGTTTATGTCAGTCATCAATCAAACATAACAAAGATTTGCTGTGTTCTCGGTATCTTTAATTGCTGCTTTTCTGTGTTTCGGATCATGAATTGAATCCATTTGGGTTTTCAGTTGTTGGACAACTGAAGTTGTCTCCATCACCTCTGGAATTTTGAAATAGTTGTTTTGTTTAAATTAACTGATTAAAAGATGAACAGACTATTATGAAAAATTATCAACATATTAAGCGAATACACAATTAATCTCTATGACTGTAAAATAATGTATCTCTATGCACCATGTGCAGTCCAAACCTTTTTGGTCTTGAAATCTCAGCCCTGCTCCCTGTGTCTACTCACGGTGAAGCTCTTTAAGAGTGCAGAGGGTGCATGAGAAGAGCAGTGGATATTATCATAAACTGACATTTTGACCTTTTTGACCAGCGTCCCCTGTCCCAGCAGGGACTCATGCCATGCTGACCTTCCTTACACCACGATTCCTCTGACATGAAGACATTTTTCTAGCATTTTGTTTCAAAATTTCCTCATGAGCACAATGTATTTTCCCACCAAAAACATCTGGTCGGTGTTTCTTCCGAGAAAGGCAGCAGAGGTTTCAGATTCCCAGGTCCCTGGATCAAGGAAGATCTTTAGATTGTTTTAGTGCTGAATGCAACAGGGGAGCCAGAACATCCTGGATACGTTTCTCTGTTTTGATTAGATGTTGCTAAGTGCCTGCAGCTTTGTCCAATCCTCGTCCTTACTTCGAGTCACCTCTTTCACACCAAGAAAAAAACTATGTAAGAGGGCAATATTTGGCATGAAGTGGTTTACAACCAGAAATGAGTTTGTCTGGAAAGGAGGTTTGGTTCCAGAAACATCACCTGAATTGGACCTCAGTTTGTATGATTACTCACCATGTTTTCTCTATTGACAATATCGCTGTTAACAGACCCAGAGGCTGTGGGCTCGGTTCCATCTGTTCATTCTGTAATGTGTGTGTGCGCGCTGTTTCCAGCTTGTGTAACCAGTGCCACGTTACTATGAGGAAAGTAGAAACGCTGCAGTTGAAGGATCATCTGTCTCATTGCCAGATGTTTACACCCAAAAGCACACGATTTGGAGCTCGTGACATGAAACATTTAACGGGTTGTGGAAGCACAGCTGCTGATGAGTTTGTGGAGGATTTGCGGTGGATTCCGTGTCACGTTTTGGTGGACTATGAGCGTGTGGTTGTATCAGTCGAGCTTTGAATTGTGATTAGCTATAGACGCAGGGGCCTAGCCATAAATGAAGTGTTTTCTGTGAAGGTTTGTCATTACATCACCCTGCAGCATGGTCACAGGCTTAATTCCAGCTATTCTTGCACTCATTTTCTGAACTCATCACAAAGAAAACTGAAGTATGATTAGTCCTGGACACACAGTCATTTGAATAGTTGTATAACTGTTTCACATACATTCATATTTTAACACTTTATTCCATCTATTGATACATCACAATAATAATTCAAGACCTGGCAACTTCTAAACAAAATTCCATTTTCTTTTAAAAAAAGAAAGTGTCCTCTATCATAATCATAACCCTATGCAGCATAGGACGTAATAACTAATTATAATTATAATATGCAGTATTAAAACTATTTAAAAAATATTACCGTACATTTTTAAACAGTGTTCTTAATTGCCTGGAACAAAAGTGATCACATGTATTTATTCTAAAAAATAACAATGAAAGACAATTACTTCAAAGCTGCGATAAACAGATTGTTTGACCCCGTTTGTGCCAGTGACTGAAGCTGAACGAGCAACAGTGACTTATCATTGCCTAGTGAAGTTGTGTCAGAAAAAGTACTGGAGTTTTTACACAACCAACTACACCATTTACGAATAGGAATCAATACAAAATAATTATTTTTAATTTTTGTAAAAAATTGGAGCAACTTGGAGTTGTTTCAGTTCATATGTACTGTCTCTGTGGTCTCCACCGACTCCAGCTGGAAATATCATGCTTTTGAGATTTTAAATGCTAGTTGCTAACTTTGTCTGCTGTTTGGCGCAAAGCAAGAGGCATACAGTAGGTTTATCCAAGCCTTTTCATTAAAAACAGCTGCCTGCTGGCTGTTGGAAAGTATGTTGGAGACCAAAACATACATTTACAGTCTCTAAAACCAAAGCAATGAGCTGAAAGATGCTAAAGCGGGATCAGCAAGGTGATTACCGCGGCTTTAATATTCCAAGTTAAACATCAACACAGCGAGCTGTTTATATTTATTTTTAATTTAAAAATAGTTCCAAATAAAAGAGCAGAGAGCATGCACTTGATGGTTTACTTGGTCCCTGCCTGGAAAATGCCCTCTCCTAAACTAAAATGTCTCTAGTTTGTAACACAGGCTTCCTGTTACACATTAATAGTCTACCAGCCCAAATTGAGATTAACCTGATGACATTATTCGGGGTTCTGAGACTGTCAAATTGGTAGAGAGCTCCTTAATGCCCCTTCTCATACTTATTCTTCAGTCTGATTCCTCTCTAATAAACTATTGTTTAAGAAACATCTGAAATTAAAGAAGGCTTCTCTCTTTTTGTCTTTTCATCAGTTCCAGTCAAAATGCCGACCATCCAGTGTCAGCCCTGCTGCGCCATCATTCTGTTGATGCTACTCGAGCTGGCTCTCGGCCAGTACGAACACCTCGGCTACCCGCCAGGCTTCCCTGACCCCGAGCAGGAGCATTACACCGCGCCCCAGCTGACGCCGGACACGCCCAGGATCCAGCTTCGATTGGGGGGAGATAAGAGGAAACACAACGAGGGTCGCGTGGAGGTTTTCTACAACGCCGAATGGGGCACTGTCTGTGATGACGACTTCACTATCCACGCCGCTCAGGTGGTGTGCAGGGAGCTGGGCTACCTGGAGGCCATCTCATGGTCCCCATCCTCCAAATATGGGAAAGGACAAGGTAGGTAAAGGAAAGAACTGCTTAGTCAATGTCTGCCCTCTCGTCAGGGTGGAAACCTTTAGTATGCAACATGTTCTCACTCCACAATCATCAAACTATGATTCTCGATTTACCTGTTTAGTCAATTTCCGCTCTTTAGATGCATGGATTTTTCTCAAAATGAAATTTGCAGCAAAGTTGCTTTGGTTTCGCCAACACACCTACTTCGTTAGCTTTATGAAAAGTTAGTAGTTTGAATTCAAATAACTATGTTAATTATGTTTGAGTTAGCTCCGTTGCATAAGCTCTGTTACGTAAACAATGTAGTAAAGTTCTGTAATGTATGTACGCCGGTCACCTGGGTGGAAGTCCTGTGTGGAAGTCCTGTGTTTGTGTTGTATTTTATGTAAGAGACGTCATGACGATACGCAAGTTAAAATTAGTCCACATTGACCTTTTTGGTTGCACGTCCTCCTTTTCTCCCGTCATACCACTGACCTTATAGACCTTTATAGTTTGATTTGAACCACTGGCAAAAGCTTTCCTATTTGAGGAGAGCGGACTGTAAAATTATATGTACAAATATCATATTCCTCACAATAAAAAGGAATTACATTTTTCACACAAGACCAATACTGTGAACATGCTGTATAGTGACAGAACCCATGTGCATCATCTTTCAATGCATGACTCATTTGTACTACCGGTTCAACGCATTAGAAACTGCTTCATGATAAATGCCTCACCACTTTTGGAGAAACCAGGTTTGCCTTCAAAAGACATTTCTCCATCCGTTGTTTCCACTACGAAAGGGATAACATTCCTCCCATTGAAAGCACTGACAAATGTCTGTCTTGTCTCTTCAGGACCCATCTGGTTTGACAATCTCCACTGCACAGGCAAAGAAAAGACTTTAGCACTGTGTCCTTCCAATGGAATCGGCGTTTCAGACTGCAAGCACAGTGAAGACGTGGGCGTGGTGTGCAGCGACAAGAGAATCCCAGGGTTTAAATTTGTCAACACCTTGCCCAACCATGTAGAGGTAAACTCATCTCACTCACTCCATCAAACATTTCAATTTCATTTAGGCTTTGTCGACCTTCTGTCAACTTCTGTTGTTCATTTCCATTTACTATCAGCTAAAAGGACATGTGTTCACCTTGTAAACATTATTTATATGGAATGTAAATCATACAGTCCACCTTCAGTCTCAAAAACCCTGCTGATATTTGGAATTTGCAATATTACTGCCTCCCTCTGTTTTGGGAATGGGGTTTTGTTTTTCAGAGAGAGTCTGTTACTGTACATAAATCTTAGTTATGGCTGTTTCAGGCAGGACCCTTGAGAAGTCACAATGCTCCCACTATATTTAACACCTGATGCACCTAATGGCATCACCTCGCTATTCATCAGTGTTTCCCCTCACAGGCCCGTTATCTGTGAAGGATTTGCAAACTTATTTTACTGTTGAAGCCCAAATGAATTTACCCTTAATGCATTTATCATGCATCTCATCAACTTTGCAGTGTATTGTTGAATTGTGCTCTCCCTTTCATATTAGTTGTGATGGACAGGTAAAAACTACATTTTCAAAAGGAAAATAACTGTGAAATGTAGAGGTCAAGTTCCAAAACTGCTGGATGCTAAGTTTACCATGCTAAGACTTAATATTGACTTTTCTAGCACGATGAACCAGACCCCCACTTTGCAACACAGTCCAAGATAATCCTAATGACATCACTCGGGTTGTCTTACAGACTTGACAAATATTTTCAGAAAAGGGTATACAATTGTTGTCGCAGGATCGGTAGCACTCCGAATACCTTTAAATAATAAATCGTACCGAGGTTATGACTGGAAACAGATCTGTACACTTAAAGCCAATAACCCATCCGGACTCTAGTTTAATGACAGTCCTTTCTAAATAGCCCGCAGTGAAAGTGTGTCAGCGAAAGTGAAGTTAAACTGGTAATTGTTGGGTGTTGTGCTCATAACTGTCAGAGTTGTCTGTCAGGACCCTTCGAGAGGCTCTGCTGAGCGTCGGCTCTCCGAGCCGGCCAATAAGCTCCGACCTAATTACCACCAAAAGCAGAACGCTATCTCTCTGCTCGCTGTGCAGGCCTCATGAATCCACATTCCGAAGTTATGAGCAAACTGAGAACCAGAGCTAAGTCTCTCTCTCTCTCTCTCTCTCTCTCTCTCTCTCTCTCTCTCTCTCTCTCTCTTCTCTCTCTCTCTCTCTCTCTCTCTCACTAACAATTGAGTCTTGGAGCTTGTCAGATGTACCCCCTCTGACTGAAGACGTCGTGAAGCTGCTATAACCATTATTTCTCCATAACAAGGTATTAAATGACAATGAGAAAACAATGGGGAAGGAGTTGCGTCTCGTGACGTCACATGAATCTGCAGGTTCTCTCTACTTTACAGAGATTAAAAGTAAGTTCAAGCTCTATCATCGTGGAGATTCTCCTATCGTCACTGACATCCTGACGTAGTTGAACCAGACATGGTGGAAATAAGCTGTCTGTGAGCACCCACCCACACAGCCCCAGACAAAAGTATGTGTCAAATTGTACCATAATCTGTGGTTCACCAAATGTGTATCTATGATATAAACAATAGTGTCACTGCAGTATTCATGGCTATTTTGAGTGTTGGTTGAGCACACTCAAGGCTAGTAGAGCCTTGCAGTAATTAGTCCAAACTCCAATCCCAAAACCAGCATTTTCTTTGCTTGAATTGATTCAGACTTTTTTACAAAACTGCATTATTATGTTGCTATTTTGGCATTTCATCCCTTTTCCTTGCGATCAAATTACAGCAAATGCTATCGTGAGATACATCCAGCTGGCTGGCTGCGCACAGGTTTACAGAGGCAAATGGTTAAGATTATGATTCTCCAGCAAACACGAGTGGAGAGGTTGAGACATCTAGAGTCAAGCAAGGATAGTAGCTGAACCACCCCACAAAATGTAGACTTTTCCATTCACGGAAAGAAGTCACGTGGGCTCTAAGCATGTAAAATACAACCAGCCGAAGCCCCGCTGCCATACAGCCTGGACTTATCAAATGAAAGGGGTAATCTGCCAACCTACTCATTCTGCCTTGTTTTGCCTTTAATAGCAGCCATGACGACACGGGATGATGAGGACTTTCAGTGTGGTTAGTGGCCCTCATGTACTGGCACAGCTGCCTTCTCAGGTGATGGTAACCTCAGGGAAACAGCCAGCCAGTCCACCACAGATGAAATACCCAGAGGGTGAGCTCGGAGGGAGGTGAAACATGAACCCTTGCATGCACGTGTCGCTGACCTTTGACATGTGCGCTTAGGTCGCTCTCTGTGACTGCTTTGTTTTCTCGCATTGTTGATCTATAAACTTAAAGAATTAAAATCTTGTTCCGTGGATTTGTTCTGTTGTGGTTCGGATGGGGCAGTTTTTTTGGCATAGACTCCATCCATCGACTATATATAGCATTGTGTCTCAGCACAGTAAACACCAAGAATTTGACACCATGTCCAGTGCTGGAATATTTACAGTCACGTCTCTCCGTTGTTTATTTGTGTGTCCCTGTAATTCTTCAAGGAAGTCTGCTGACTCGCCTCAACATTTTGGTCTATGCAGAAATGGCAACAGAGGTCTGACCTGTGATCATGCACATGCGCTACATTCCAATTTAAACCAATTTCAACATGAATACATTCCGGGGCTGGTGAAATGTGATGTTTGGCAGTACCCGCGTCTCCACGCTTGTCCCGCAACCGCCTAGTTTATTCAAATGATATGAAAAGCGTTGCAGTCAGATTTCTCAACCTGATTTATTCAAGTCAACCCTCAGAGAGGGACAAAAACTGCAGTTAGAAATGTTTGAGGAGCGGCCCATGAGAGAGAAAGCTTCTTAGTCACTTGACTTTATGTGGAAATGTTAACTGGTGTGGAGACTGGCTGCACAAGGGAGTATTATAGAACTGTCTGTCAGCAGTGCAGAAAGGCTGGAGAGTTGTAATTAGGGCTTAGTGCAAACATCCTCAATTATAAATCATCAAAAGCTTTTGAAAATGGGTCATAATGTTGAACTCTCACAGAGTCTTTTCACAAACTAGTCTGGTTGCTTTATAAAGACTGTGCACTGTGAAATACAGTTTATTAGTAGCTTTGACTTTCACTGAGGAATATGTTACTCTTCAAACTTTTTTAACAGTGTTGTCTCATTATGCAGCTGACATGATGACTCATCAACTATTAGGACAATCAAAAAATCAAAATCAAACAAGCGTTACCTCGCTCTGGTGTCTCGGCAGGATCAATCTTATTGTTTTTGTCTTAAGTCGTAATGAAGTAAACATTATTAGGCTTTGATAATAAAAATAAAGAATTTTGATGGCCGTAATTTACGCTGTGGGACAGTGCGTAGCATAGCATTAACATTTTTATAATAAAAAAGATCAAGAAAAACAATGTATTTGATAACGAAAATAATTGTTGATTACACCCTTTGATTTATAGCCATATTATTACAGCTAACGCTGCTTATTGTTTTATGTATTCTTCCCTCGCAAGATGTAAACCTGAGGGGAGATAATCCGTTCGGCCGTGTGTGTGTGTGTGTCTGTCTGTCTGTCTGTCTGTCTGTCTGTCTGTCTGTCTGTCTGTCTGTCTGTCTGTTCGCACCTTATCTTGCACACTATTTGACTCGTCAGCCTAATATTTTTTCTGCACATTCATGAATATGCTCAAGGACCTCTCTAGGTTGCGTTGATTCACAATTTTTGAAAGAGCAATTGTATTGTTTTATACCGTCATCGACCGCTGTCTCCTCAAGACCAGTCAGTCGAGGCCGGAAGTGATCAACAACTACTTCAGTAGCAAAAGGCATTTCCTAAAAACATGACTTGTCTAGTCTATTGCAAGCCATATGTTTGGCCTTTGTTGCTGCTCAAAGGTTTGGTCTCATTTTGAACCCGGAGCACCAGATTAATTCCATGTGTTACCTCGCAGATACCTGCACTCTAAAATTGTCCCTTTTTATTCTTATATTGTAGTTTGTGGCTATAGTTGTAAATACAATGTTACTTAATTGTCTTCTTTTTATTCTGGTTTTCTATAATTTTCTTCTTGTCTCCTTTTCTTCAGCCCCTTTTCTCATGCTCCCTCCTTCCTCTCTCTCTGCTGCTCTTCCTCTCATAAGTGGATTACAAGCAGCCACAAAGTCACCCCAAGCAAAGTTTACAGCTCCCATTTTCCTCTCTTTAGTCATTTTTTCCCATCGGAGGCCTTAAGGTCAAATCTTCCACTTTCCTCTCTGTAAATCTTGCGGTCAGGCGCCATAAATTGCCTTGTCAGCACGTTCACACTGTGGACATGAATTAATACATGTCTTCCTTTTGTGTCACAATCCTAAAATGGTTTTAACTGTTTAATCATTTCGCACATAGATGTGAGATGTTTTCTGTCGCTACGCGAAAGCTTTCGCCCTCGGGCATCACATTCCCACAGTGCAACCCAGGCGGATGTTTAGCCTCTGGAGACTCTAAAATGAAGTGCCCCATCTGAAGCTAGTGTGAATGGAGGATCCGAACACAGCTTACTTTCATGGACAATAGGATTATTTTATGCTTTAGACAAACACGCATTAACGTCAGAGTGAATATGCCTTTAATTATTCTGACTCTTAATGTTTTTCAAGCCATTTGCAGAAGGGAGTTGTCTCCTTTAATCAAGTGTGTTGTTGAAGAGGAATGCAGTGGTGTCTGCTCGTTTTTTCTTTGCCTATTCTCCATAGTTGTCCCTTTCGTTTCTCTGTCACAATGCGTAACATGTGTGACATGTGCTAACAGGGAATAACACAGTGTTTACGGCTCAACTTGTGTATTTTAGCATTACATAGATATTTTTTGCCCTCAACATCAAATAACCATAATTTTATGGCGCTTTCAACCATGCAACATAACCTTCATCAGCCACTGGAGTTGTCATAGAGATGGACCTGTTGAAATGTAAGCTCAGTAGCTGCACTTTTAGCACTTGTTGTCCTAAAAAATGTAGTTTCA
Source organism: Clinocottus analis (assembly GCF_023055335.1). NCBI lineage: Eukaryota > Metazoa > Chordata > Actinopteri > Perciformes > Cottidae > Clinocottus > Clinocottus analis. The sequence goes on along the minus strand of NW_027176229.1, from coordinate 2,686,344 downwards.
GTTGCCTTAGAGTTTAGGCGTCAAATTTTCGATTTTGAAAATAGAATTTTGACAAAACAATCCCAACTCAAGGACAAATCACTATATTTGTGTGAAGCTTTCAAACATATCACATTGTCATTATATAGACCGAACCAACCAGGGAACTCTATCCAATAAAGTGTCTGTTGCATGGTTATTTGTTTTTAGCCTATGCTCAAAAAGCAAGTAAATGGACATTGAGAGAGTTGTTTTTTAGCTGTTTGTGTGACTCCAGTAATGGTTAAGTCACAGTTGCCACGGCTCAGCTGTGACCCCAGTCCTTTTTTAATGTTTCCCTGTGTTTGCCCTCTGTGTTCTGTGTGTGGCTTCCATCAACTGGCACCTGGACTCATCTCCAACACCTGTCTGCTGCAATCTACTCATCAGACCCATCCACTCAAATACCTTTATTTGAATGACATTTTGCAGAAATTGAATGGAGGCAGGTAGGGAGGTGTGGCGTGAGCAGCGGTGGCTGGGCTGAAATGCAGGCACAGGAATCCTGGGCACAGGGAACGGGGGTTACTAATAAAGCCAATATGAGAACAATCACAAGAATACTAGTTTTTTAAGGGACCGAGAGTCACACTACCACTAATCTAACTGCAAAGCTGCTAATTAACAAGTGGTAGCATGCTAACAAGCTAAAACTAAGAGTCATGTTATTGTTGTCAGTAGGAGCATGTTAGCTTGCTGATATTAGCATTTAGTTGAAGCAGCGCTGTGGCCAAGTACAACCAAGAAATCCGCTATGTGGAGACTCAAATAAGATCTGGAAATGTCAGGAATTACATTACTTATACCTTTTGTATATTGCATATCTGTCCTGCCATTGCTTAACATACATTACAGAGGAACAAATAAGTCTAAACTGCTGTTGTGTATTTAGTAGGTTTGTCAACTTTGTCACATCTAATATGATTTACTTTGTCAACAGACAGTAGTGCTAAGATTGTTTACTTTGTAATACAGAATGAGACTAGCAGTACAACCAGCCACATCCCAGAAAATGTCTTTATTTTCCACAAGTTTTAATGTCACTTCAGCTGTAATGCCACATGAAAGCTGTTTATTTCCATTCAATCATTGTCCTTGTAATTTTCACTCCAGTTTGTGGTTGGTAACGACTTTTTAAAAACATCTGCTTTAAATGGATTTTAAAAGACCAACTGCACACTATGGCATCCTGCATTCTCTAAACACCAGCTACAAAAACGCATTATCCTCAATTTGTGTTGCAGCTGGTCCATTTTCCCTTCTAGAAGACTAGATAGGGACCGGTAAAAATGTGTACAACAGACATACCTAAAAAAGGGCTGCAGCGCATTAGAATTCTCAGAGAGAGACATGCAATTAAATATTACACTGGATGTGTTTTTTTTTTGCTGTAGATGTGAGGTGATTTTTGCTGGCAGAGTACTTGTTGAGGAACTCTATTGGAACCATATGTTCCATGCACTTTGTTTGTTCTGGCAAACGTAGTCTCGACTTCACAGTGGACTCTAGAGGAAACATGTACTATGTAACTAAAAACTATGACATACTACGCTTCTTGTCGTCACAGATGACTGTGGGTAATATAATTTAACTGAAGCAATAGCTCATAACTATGGAGGGTATTTGGATATTCTATTTCAGATGCTGTGGTTTGTATCCCAAGTGACCAGTTGGGAGTGAGAGACATGTCTGGGACCTATTATCATTGATAAGGGGCCTTTGGTCCCCCTTTTTCAAAGATTCCTAACAGTAGAATAATGATGGAAAAGGGTTTATTTTAAGGTGTAAAACAAACCCTTTTATTATTCAAAGTGAAAGGAAACATGGTGTTTCAAACCAACAATGTGCTGTCGAAGATAATCAACATTGTCACTGGCAATTTATGGCGCAGTAACTATCTTCTGTACAATAAATACTCACTTTAGTCACAAACCAATGACAACAACTCAAGGACTTAGCAAATAGACAATCAAATTGCTGCGGGGCAACAGGCGTCAGCCCCACTTGGTAGTTTTCTTTGCTGAAGGCCTTGGGCCAGCATACTGTATTGTTGTTTTCACACACTTGGGGCACTTGAGATCATGAAAATGGGGCCATTTCCACTTTTTAAAACCCTATCCAACCCCTGTCCTTGATTAATGATTTAAAAAAACACAGCAACCAAATATCTTTCATGGCATGCATTAATCTAGAATTCTATTATTTTCCAAGTTATGCAGTGCTATTAAAACCACACTTTTTCTGCCTCCTGAGTAGCAAGTCAGGCTTTGCCCATCTTGCTCCTGACTGACCTGTTGCCTCTAATTACATGACTAGTGGTGTAATTAGTCTTCTAACATGAGGAATTTATGCTTAAAGCATTGCTATTAGAAAATATGTATCACAACCTTGAAGTAGCCTCTGTGAAACAAAGCTGAGTTGCAACAGATTGAAGCCCCTTAACCTCTCCGGGCCAACTCAACCGACTAATGACTTTTCCATCCATGCCACTTTTCTTCCTGAACAAGCAAAGACTAAGGAAAGGCCCCTTATCCCGGAGTGTGCCAAAAAAAAAGGCACACATGTTAGAAATCTTCTTCTTTTTTTCTCCAGTCAAATGGCTTTTGTACACTATTCTCTATTTAATATCTGAAAAGTCGGGGAAGGGAAAAGGATGAGTTGGATCTCGAAATATATGGGAAAAGTAGCTGTTCTGAAGACTCTTTGATAAGTTCTATTATATGGACAGATACGGGTTTTGCATGGAATTTGTTTATCTTACCAACATGTAGGGTTAATCCGTTTGAGGGAGAGGGTAGAGTATTTTGTTTATCAGACGTTCAATCTCGATTTTTAAGCACCAGCATGCCCACAGCAATCTTGATTAGTCATTGTCTTGTTTGGTTGGATGTTCAGAAGGTCTGGATTTCCTCATAACCCATCTCACAACGTCCGTCTGCCATTGAGTCATGTATTGTGTATCCAGTAAATCTAGACAAGGTCACCATTGCCACATTCTCAGTCATTATCATGTTCCATGATTTCAGCCTCTATTTAGTTTCGTGCCCTCTGCAGTCCAGACCTCACCGTCTCTGACCAGAATGATTAATGTGGTTATCTTTGGGAGAAAATAGTAGAGGGTAGCAAGACTGATGGTTTGTACCTTTCGCTCTGGTGGCCTCTGCCCTTCATCAGAGGCAAGTGCTAATTTAGGAAACCCTACTTTGTCATTATTTGATCTCCAGGTTCTTCTTGGCTGTATATGAGAGGAGCCTTAACTGGTCTGCCTGCTAAGCAAAGCATCATACTCCCCCCTGCTGCCAGACCGAGCTCCCTCCCCTCAGCCTGCACTGTCACGTAGCACAAGAATGTGGTGTTGGTCTATTGGAGGGGAAAATGTGTATTTAATCCCTCCATATAGTCTGAGGGGAAAGCGGTTCTGGCTTGATTTTTGGCCACTGATCGAGTTTTACTTTCTTCTCCTCTTTTAGTGATGAACACATCTTTCTTTATTGATCTATCAAAGTTACCAACAAAGATGGAAAACAGTTTTGATCAGAGATCGTAATCAAAACATAGACACTAAAATGATCCTTGTGTCACGAAGGGAGTGATACGTAATACCTTTTCAGATAGAGGTTTATGTTCACATTTTTGATTGTGTTCTTGTGGCCTTTATTTATCTCAAAAATGGGAATGTTTACATTTTACCCCCCCCTCCCCCGCCCCCACCCAACCACCCAAGAAAGGTTCTTAGGTGGGAAACCATTTTTAGTATCAATATCTTCAGATTCTCTCACAGAATCATGAAATTTGCTCGAAACAGTAAAAGTGAACCTAACAATAAAGGTGTATGCCATTTTAAAAAATTATGGTAGTGGTTTAGTGTAACCCTGGGCTGCCTGTTGCTCAACGGGGATGTTGGGCAACTGCCTTTTAAGGACTCTAACACAAACTAACTGGTGTTCTTAGTACGGGACAGTCGATTGCCTCTACTCGTGTCTGTGCTTAGCGAGGATGTGGATGCAGGGCGCCTGGAAAAAAAAGGCAGTCGCTGTAATTGCCTCCTACTGCACGTGTTCTCACAATGCTAATTTTGTTCTCTTCCGACTTGCGCTTTCCACCCTAACGTGTTGCACACGTTACCATGGAAACCCTTTTATCCTTTGGGGTTTTTAAAAGAAAAAATAGTTGCAGGGCATCTGGTCATGCTGTTCAGAATTAATAAGGTGATTTGGCGTAATTCATTTTAAGCAATCTGGGGAAGAAATTGCAGTGCACACGAGTGGCTGTGGTTGCAGTGTGGACCTGAGGTCAGAGTCTTAAATTGTGTGTTTTATAATACAGGAAATGCTGTTTCTCGACAGATGTATAGACTGTTTATATTTCATCAGCTCACGGGTCTGTCTAGCCGGCTAACTAAAACCCTTAATGGCCCCTATGCATAACTCATACCCTTAATGGCCCCTATGCATAACTCATACATTTACATGAACAGTTTGCCAAACATGCCAAACATGTTTGTCAATGGATTACACACAAAAATACATATATATACTTGGACAAATAATATGTTGGTAAGAAGAACATGAATAATTTGTTGTTAGAAATTTGTTTTCTTATATTTTTGAGTTTCGTGACGTATGTGCACATTTATCTTTATCCACAGAACCTCGATATTCAAGTGGAGGACGTGCGCATACGAGCCATCCTGTCATCCTACCGTAAGCGGATCCCTGTGACAGAGGGCTACGTGGAGGTCAAGGATGGCGGTAAATGGAAGCAGATCTGTAACACAGAGTGGACACAGCATGACGGCAGAGTCATCTGTGGCATGTTTGGCTTCCCCGGGGAGAGGAAGTACAATGCTAGAGTTTACAAGTGAGTACTCCACAGCTGTAAGTCAGGTCCTGGGTCACTCAAAAGAGCACAGGAGGACGTAGGAAAGAGATACGCAACTGTTGAGGGCCAATGCTGGAAAATGACCAGAGGTCACGGCCAGATAATAAATGCATTCATAATATTGTCATATTAAATGAAAGGCCAAAACGTAACTCTCTTTGAAATTCTTCATTTTATTATTATTATTATTATTATTATTATTATTATTATTATTATTATTATTATTATTATTATTATTATTATTATCTGTCTCTATGTAATCTGATAGAGACAGACCTTATTTACATTAAAAGTAGAACAAAAAATGTTCCTTAGGAATTAGAAAATTGGACATTCTGCACCCGATTGCACACCAGATTTTGCCCGTAGGGTGCAAGTTGAGTATTACTGATTCAGCATTCAACTCTTGAGGGGCCACAGACGTTCATGGTCAGACAAGGTCATTTGCCACAATGTGGCCAATTGAAATATGTCAATCAGCGGGTGTTTTCTTGAATAATATGCCTCTGAGGAGGTTAGAGAAATCTAACCTCCTCAACCTCCTCCACAAGTCACCCCTAACTTGTAGTACTGCGAGCATCATGTGGTCTGATTTCTGGGACCCTGGGGCAGCTCTCTGCTTTGCATGTTGGGTAATTCGCCCTTGGTTAACAGCCTATCCTGCAGGGACTTAATGTCAGTTCACTGAAACTCAACATTCACAACAAAGTGAAACTGAACCCTTAAAAATATAGTGTCCATACATACCATCAGTTCGATTCATGATGCCACATGAATGTCGTGGCATTCATGTGGCATCAAGCTAGGGAGATGAAAATTGATATTTCCATGGGGAGCACTCTCTCACTTTCGAGTCCTCTCGAGTCATATTTATAGTTTATGTTAATATTTATGGTTGAATTGTGTTATAAACTGGTAAAATGTACTTGTATGCTCTTGTTATTACAAGAGCATACAAGTACATTTTACATAATTGTAACACAAACCAGGCTGTGCAATTTTTTTTGCTATGTCACTTTTTTAGGAGATTTTGCTGTCACAATCAGTGGCTCTTGTATCGATTCATGGGAGTACGAGGACTTGGAGAGTGAGGAAGAGCTCCTCATGAAGAATTGGGACTCATCAGGTTTTAATACAGCACATTGAATCTTGACCTGACTCTTGCATGTCCAACATCAGTGGTTCTACAAAGCTGTCGTGACCAGTGAGGGTTTTAAATTGTGCTTACATGATGAAGCTTGCAGTCAACCGGCTACAGGTTAATCACGGCTCCCATAAAACATCCAACACTCAAGTAAAACTTGAATTTACTGTATGCGCCGGGGCTGGAAGTTTCCTCTGCGCTAGGTAACCGCAGCAGAGCACAAGGGCTCCCTCCCTTTCCATCTACGTGTCAGCCGACTCGCTTCAGCCCCGGGAAGCGTCTGTTTTTACAGGCTGCTGCTTGAAACAGCACACAGAGCCAAGTGTCGCCACTGAACCGACTCCTGTGCCGATGATCCTGTGGAGTTTAGCTTCACAGTTTGGGAACACCGGATATGAAATTTAATTGTTTAAATAAAGACGTGAACAACATGCGGGTCCCTGTAATGTGTGTGCACTGGAGAGTTTTCTAAATTGGAAATGATCAGTTTCATGCTACATCAATGGCTATTTGCATCTGCAAAGCACTAGCCAGCCTTTAACAGTGCGACAAAGTTCCCAGTAAGACAACCTGTATCAACACTCGTTTATCAGCATTCATCCAATTGATTAATTTCCAACTGTAATACCTTGCACAACGTGTTACTGAAAATGAGATAATACCGTTGTTCCCGTGTGTGCGGGTATAAATATTCCTATCTTTCACAATTCATGCCGAGACTTTCTGTTATATCTATAACAGTTCAGTCTCAAGGCCCAAGCTGAGCTGTCTCAAGTGTTGTCACTCGAGCTCCTTCAGAGTCAGAGAAGGCATTAAACAACTCTATTAAATAGATATTTAATATTTAAAGGCCATTGAAAGGTGCTCCATTTGAACAAAAGTGATATGCATGATTGCTGTGTTTAAATTGCATTTGAGGGCATTAGTTTTGGATAGCTTCCAGTCTGCAGCTTCCGTCTCTCCTGCTCCCAAATGAAAAACAAATGCAGCACATCCCATTTTAATTCTTTTTTTTTTCACATACACCTCAAACATGAGCTAAAAGTATAGGACACGCCGCTCTTCCAATGGCACTCATTACAAACAAATACGGACTCATTAATAAGTGTGGAGGAAGAGATTAGCACCCCACGAGCCCTGAAAGAGTGTCATTAACCCTGTTTGTTCAAGTTTATACGGAGAAGTGTGAACTCTCCAGCTGTTAGATGACCTTTCACTTTTGGTGTTAATTATACAATGTGCTAATAGCATTGCCCTTGTCTAGTTTTGTGGTGTCAAGATAACGCATTGGGATGAGTTTAATTATTTCCCTCATGTAGATCTGCAGTTTTCAACTGCAGTTGAGATAATCCTATTTTATAAATGTCATGAATGCGAAGTCTTATGACGGCACTTTTTTTCATGTGTATTTCCATGTGCATTTCATGCTCTTTTTTCCCACTTGATCGCAGCACTCCATTATTATGTAAATGTTACACTCTTAATTAAAGTTGCCTTTCGAGTTGCTATGCTAACATGTAGCGTAGAAATAATTGCCTATTTACGCATCCTAAAGTGTTATTATGCACAATATTCATCTCTTTTCGCTCTATTTTTGGACTCCACAAGCTAGCAGCTAACCTGGAAAGTTAGGTTCATCTGGTGAATTAGCTTTCTTTTTTGCCAAAGGAGCTGCCTCGAGTTGGACTACACTCAAACCTATCATTAAAGTTCTGGCATTTTTGCAAATAAAATGCATTATTATTACTATCATAATGTTGCAAGTTGTGAAACCAAAAGAATTACCTGAAAGATGCCTACAGACTAAGTAAGATTGAAAACCACTAGCGGGCCGTGGGTTTTAGACCTAGGCCTTCAATGAGTGCCGTATAGTCCACATCACGGGCAGACTAGGGGAAAAAAGTATCCCGGGAGTTACTGTCACCGTCCACTATGTGTGTGAACTCCCCACCGCTCCATTAGCATGACGCAATGCATGGGGCGCATGGACCGACCCACAAAGCCACTTCATCCACCAGCGTGGACTACCCCGCCGAATAACGTGCAATTACGCAGCAGCTCACGTTCAGAGCCCTTTCCTGAAACGTCCTCCGTGAGGAAGGCGTTGCCAGTACACCCCCATCAAGTCTACTCCTTCACCCATAGAGTATAAAAAACATGCACAAAGCAAAACTATACACATGTAATTGCTTCTCTAACATATGTTTCAGCACCTTACTACTTCCTTCCTACTCATTTCAGCCAGCTAGTTTTCTGGTAGACAGAAGTCACTATGCCACACTGACCAATCACAGTGCATGTTAATGTACACACAATCATATACGTCCATAGCATCTCGCAGGCCTGGTACGTAAAAGAACATGCCCAGCTTGTCAAACTAAAAATCTGATTTGTTGAAGTCCATGACAATCAACCATTGAATCCTTGTGTATTTTAATCTGCAAAAGCCTTTTTAAACTGCTTTGCAGGCTCAAACGTGCAGGCAGAGGAAGACAGGAGCTGTATACAATGACAAAATAAGCTAATAGGGAAAAATAATTCAAATACATGTAGTATTTGTGAAAAACAATTACATTATAAAACAGCTATTACTTTTTTTATTATTATTATTACAGTATATCATTATAAAATAGCTAGAACTTTGTGATTCTTTTTAGGCCTGCCACTACTAAAAAAACTGTTGCATTACTACTAGCAACCTTTCCACATTACATATGGTCATATAGCCCATTGTCATACGACAAATAATGATTTGTGCATCTGTAAGTTTGAGTTTTTTCTCAAAGTAGTTGTCTTTTTTTGTATGTTTGACATACTGAGTTGAAAACCCAAAAACATTTAACCGCTGAAAGATTTGTCAAACCACCTTTCTTTCTCCTTCATCTGTCCAGGATGTTTGCTCGCCGGAGAAAGCCCACATACTGGGACTATGCTGTGAACTGCACTGGCAATGAAGCCCATTTGTCCAGCTGTAAACTCGGCCAGGTTACATCAATGAAATCCAATGAGACCTGTCCTGGAGGGTTGCCTGTGGTGGTGAGCTGCGTGCCCGGCAGAGACTTTGCCCCAACGCCCATGACGGGATTCAGGAAAGCCTTCAGACAAGAGGTAAAGTCTATTTACATCATCTAAAATACCCTGCTATTGATCATTTGTAGTTTTTTACTTAAGTAATTCCACAGTCTTAAAGATTGACTTGCTTTACTAGTTCTTGCTCACACATGAAACGATTTGACCTCTCAATAAACACATTCTTTAAAAGATATTTGTCCTCTGTAACACTAAGTTCTTACTGTCTTATGTCAGTGGCAAATTAAATGTCATGTCTTCGGATGAAGTCAACAAAGCTGTTTTCAGAGATAGCTGCACTGGTTCCGCTCAGTTCACTGACTCAATGTAGAGGTTGGAAATCGAGGCCAGCACTGACGTTTCCATCATGGTCACGTTGTGTACTGCAGCTGTAGCTCATGTGAACAATTTGTTCCCATCAGAATAAATTATTGTCATCTTGGGGTATTAAAGATGACACAATGTAGTAAAATTATTGGGTCAGAGCCAGGCAAAACATGTTTCTCCAGAAGGGCAACACCAGTGTGAGCTAACTTTTGTCAATGCTTGAATGCATGAAGCATGAAACTGATCTTTCAGGTGTGCATTAGGTAACAGTTTGTTTTGGGCAGGTTGGTGGTGGTTTGGACAAGAAAAGCTCATCACAAGATAAGGGAAGCTTGATATTTCAAACAAATAATGTGCTACATACATTTTTTTTTACCTGTTGCAACGTGACAATAGCCCCCATAAAAAAATATTTTTCCCGGTTTGGAACCCCATCCAACTTGAGTGGACTGATTTGTCTGATTTGTCTGATTTGTCCCAATATAGTCTTTTGATTTTGTCTATTGAAACTTTGTCTTGGCACATATCTTTAATAAGTCTTCACTAGACAAAGAAGACAAACATTGTGCTTCCTACCTTTTACCTCCCCAGTGGGTACAAGAGGGATTGTTTTCTTCCTCAGGTCCATTGTAGACTAAAAAAGGCGTTAATTTTCAATCAAGGTTTTAGGGGATGTAAAACTCACGCTGTAAACAATCAGATCAGATCAGCTCCTCTTTCTGTCTGCGTGACTCCGTCCACATTCCGGTGTGAGGTTTGAGCTTGCCTGCTCTCTGTCACGTTCCACAGCTGAGTGCTGAGCTGGGAGCCATGTGCCTAGGATCAGATCCTAAATCTTCTAACACATTCAACAAGTCTGAATGGAATTCTATCCTAAAACCAGATATTTACCTCAAAAATAGATAACATAAATAAAATATCTCTTCGGGAATTATATAAAAACTGTAATTTTATATATTAAATTGTTGAAGGTTGGGGGTGATTTTGTAGCAAGTATTTGTTAGTTAATAGTAGGAATGAGATGTGGACCAGGGAATGGATGTAAATGAAGTCACATTGCATCATATCTATTTTAATTTAATCATTCCCGTTCTTCTTAATTCTTACATGACAAGTACCTTAATGAGTCTTGATATATAATGCTTTTGTTTTATGTTCATTAAGTTTATTAGCATTTGTGTGACTGCTACTTTTCAACACACGTCTTAAACTTTAAACAGTGCGCAGAAGCTCAATATATTAGGGGTATATGATATATTAGGTTACGAATGAATGAGGTTTTATTGATACCTATGCCATTATTGATTTTGCTTATCAGTCTGACTCTTTATCAATTCCCAATACAATTGGGAATTTGTGTGAAAAAAGAATTCTGATGGATCAGAAAATTTGGAACTAGTTCTCATTCCTAATGAAATAAGTGGAGCCCTGTTTTTGAAGACTTTAATTAGAAGGATTTTGATTGGAACTCTGCAAACGTCCGGACTTGAGCTGGTTGCCTATTAAATGCCAAATCTGTAAAATTATTGTTATAATACAACGGTGATGAAGATAAAGGTTTGTATTGCTTGTTTGGTCTATATCCAAAAATATGTTCCATTCAATATAACAACGATTTTGTAAAAAGCCAGATTAAGATTAAATTTGAAAAGTTGGAATCATAGTTGGACATTGTTGCTTAATACATGGCAATTTATATTGATAGACGTATGTCTCACATGTATGGATGATTAATGCTTTACATTAATGTTATAGTTCAGTCGGTATGTGGAGGATATATAAAGTAAGGATTTTATTTTAGAGCGCACACATTAAGACGTCTGTGCTTTGTGAATACCAATAGCAGTATGTCAGATTAACTGGGACTAATGTATTTACTTGTAAAACTAAACACTTCCAGTTTGTCTAAACAGTTAATGGGAGAACTGCATTTATAGCATGTTCTATAAACAAGAAGCCACCCAGTGTGCTGCCTCAGCTTTCACAGAAAAGGGAAACGCTGAGATTCCAAACTTCCACTTGAGGCTGCTGTTTTTCCCCCCGAAAGAACCAGAATACAAGATGTGATGTGCTGTATGTGGTTTTAGGATTTGATCGTTTCAGCTTTCACTGTGTAAAAGTCTGTGTTTTTCCTCTTCAGCAACCGCTGGTTCGTCTTCGTGGTGGGACCATCGTAGGTGAGGGTCGAGTGGAGGTGTTGAAAAACGGAGAATGGGGCACCATATGTGATGACAACTGGAGCTTGCTGTCTGCCACCGTGGTGTGTCGAGAGCTGGGCTTTGGTACGGCCATAGAGGCCCTGTCCGGAGGTCGCCTGGGACAAGGTATATCCGTTTAACATTCTCACTGTTATTTGTGCTCAAAACTTTTATAAAAAGACTCTTTAAAAGAAAGGATCAAATGGATATGTATTACAACTACAGCATTGAACATATTAAACTAGACTGCTGCATGTAGGCAAAAGCCTGAAGAAGTGGATCGTGAGCAGCAACAGCCTAGACAAGGTTGCACTGAAACCGTCCCATGCCAACAAACTCAGAATGACTTATTGTTAGAACATCCATGCATGTATATTTCCTACATGGGCCAGAAGGTTATGACTGTGTAGTGAAATCCTGAACATTTCAGGCAGTAATTCTATCCTCATAGCGATCCTCCTATCACCCCTCTGCGCCACTCAGTAAAGTATCATGAACTCACAGATCTGATGGTGAAAGGGATTTAGCTCGGTGGAAAACGAATTAGTTCCAATGTGCAGATCTGTGAGGATGGGAATCTGAGCAGGTATGAACCCAGATACGTATCTTTCTGTAGGGATATATTGAGATTTTTGTGTCGTCAATTTGGAAGTAACTTGCTCAGGAAAATAAGTGATCAGACAAGCTGTGTGTATCTCAGCTGGACTGTAAACAAACCCCATGGAGAATGTATCTGTGTTCTGTCAGTCTTCGAGTTAAATTTCAAGTCACACGTTATGTCTGTTATGGCTGTGATGAGCATTTTATCATCAGTTGCGCAATATAAAACATTAGAACACAGAATAGTATTATAATGCACTATTTTAACATTACAATTTTAGATATAAAATGTAATGCTAGTGCCACAAAAAACAATAATGACGGCCAAAATACCAAACGTGATGCTACAAACCGTTAGTCCCCAGACCATTGGGTAACACTGTGTGGGGTTATGTTCACTTATTATGGTCAATACAAGCAACACCTATCACATGTTGGGATCCATCGTTATTATATAAATATTGATTAAAGGCAGTTTTAAAGTTGCAAAACGTCTGGTTGTTTCAGCAGGAGAAGATAATTAAATGAAATAAAACAGTGAGTTTTTGACTTTATTTGTACAGGTGTGTCTGAGCTGCATTCACACAAGTACAATTTAAAAAAAGTAAAATAAATGTTTAGAATTCAGCACTACGTTGTAAGCTAAGAGAGACATATGCTGTGACTATATAAATTATGGTTAACGCATATCTTCATCACCCTGGCCCTCCCTTTTCAATTGACACTCCCTGTTTCACCGTGCTTCAGTATGACATGTGTGCTTTTAAATAAATACAACATTATTAATTTAATGAGAAACATTTCTTGACATTTGTTAGACTGTTTCATACTTTCAAGTCTGTTTTCTCACGTTTTGGTCGTACATATTTAACAATTATTCCGTCAAGTATATACCACTTGTGTTTCCTGCCTCCTAATGGAGGCCTCCACTCCAGCAGTCTCACTTTATGGTCTCTTCCCAGACGGCACCTGCAGAGTTCTAACACCTTCCTGCATGGAGAGTTTTACAGCAGGTTTGGAAGTTTGGATGGGAGGGTCCTATCCAACAACAAAGTGCTACTGACACACTTCTAAAATACACACTCAGCATATAGCCACGCTGTGCTCTACAGTGTTTTAAAGCCTTCGCTCACCTGTTATCAGGAAACACTGTGGAAAGACACAAGCAAGTGTTTCCTTTTTCATAAAAACACAGGACACACAGTACATTCCAGTAACATATGTGGAAAATGTTAAAATGGAGCGTTCCTTTTCCAAAATAATGTTCCATCATGATTACTCATCAGTGGCTCTCTTTCCATGGAGAAAAATAAACCTCAGATGGAAATAAAAATTTAAAATATCTTATCAGTTTTAATTCCCCAATGTGTACCCATTTCATTAGCCAAAGCGTTTATTCTATTCAGGGTCATGGGGCGCGAAAGCCAATCCCAGCTGACATTAGGCAAAGGCAGGGTTCACCATTTTCTCAGGGCACATTTAGAGACAGACAACCATTGATGCTCACATTCACATCTGTGAGGGAGCTGTGCTTTGGACTGTGGGAGGAAGCCGGAGAACCAGTAGGGCTGCTATAAAAGAACATGCGGGGATCGGGGATTAAACCCGGACCCCTCGGCTGACAGTGCTAGTCACTGCACCACCAGGCAGCCCATGTGTAGCCATCTGTTGCTGTATTATTTGTAGGGCTCTGACTTCTTGTTATAATGTACAGTATGTGTAAGCTTCTTTTATCATTAATAATCTACTGTCACTGCTATTTTTCTTTCCATTCCTTTAATGGCCCATATTGACTACAAACTTCATAAATCTTTTTCTCATCATGTTTATTTTACCTTTTTAAAGAAAATTGGGGAAATTCTAACTCATTCTTGATGGGAGTTGATGCGAGCGACACCATTCTTATGTTTGTTCACCGAATATGAAGATTCAGCTGCTTGGTTTAGCATAATGACTGGAAGTATTAATGTATTCATCTATCTTTTATATATATATATATATATATATATATATATATATATATATATATATATATATATATATATATATATATATACTGCTCAAAAAAGGAACTTTGAAAGAACATCAGATCTCATCAATATGGGAAATAAATATGTCTATTTTGCCAAAATTAAATTTCTTCAACTCAAAATGAGACGACGTATCATCATCCGTCGTCTCATCTGGGAGGACATCCCTCACTTGTGTGATGTCCTCCCAGATCGGTCTAAGGGCATTAGTGAGCTCCTGTAAAGTCTGAGGAGCAACCTGGCGGCGTCTGATGGACCCAAACATAATATACCAGAGGTGTTCTATCAGGTTTAGGTTGGGTGATCGTGAGGGCCAAGTGCATCAATTCCTCCATCCTGCAGGTACTGCCTCTATTTGCTTCTTCCAGCTTTTATGCTAAACTAAGCAAATACAAATGTTGAACTACTGTTTAGATTTCAAACCGGGCCATTATTTTTAAATGGAAATGGTGAAATCAAGACACAACACAGACATTGCTCAACCATAATAATCAGTTTCTCCTGTCCGTGTCTTTCAGGTATGGGCCCGGTCCATATGAACGAGGTGGAGTGCTCTGGGTTTGAGAAGTCCATCACAGAGTGTTTCTTCAACAAGGAGGCTCTTGGTTGCAGCCATGAGGAGGATGCAGCCGTCAGATGTAATGTTCCTGCGATGGGCTTCCAGGAGTCGGTGAGCCTCCAAAAACACCACAGCAACAAACTTATTAAGAAACGTCATTGTTTATTTGTCCCAATTATAACGAGAGGGGAGATTGATCTTTTTTCTATGTGTTTTCTGAATATGCATTACTTGCAGATGTTAACATTATGTGAGATCGTCATATTTCTAAATCACAATCCTTAGTATTCTGTTGAGCTGCAACTTGGTATTTTGTGTATTTCGATATTTGAGAATATAAAATTATAATTCGTCGTAAAAATATTGCATTCTCAGTTTCTCACTGCATATTTGCATTCGTCATGCCTCTGCGCCGTCATGTTTTCGAGTCACCCGTCCCGTTCTTTTTAACTCAATATTTCAGGAACGCCTAACAGGAATTTCTTTCCATCTGGTGCAACCGTCCGCTTGGAACTTATGAGCTGATACTTAAGTCCAAGTGGACGACCTCGCCACAACAAAAAATCTTTAATTATTTGTCAAGAAAAAAATCAAAATGTTTTCTGATCCAGTTTTTTTGTTTTATTTCGGTGGTGTGTGTTATGTGATTTGACATCACATCACACATTTTAGGCCCAAATTCTAGAATCATAGTAATTATCACATAGAAATGTCTCAAAGCATAAAATGATGAAGCGATGCCATTTTGGACTGACATGAATACTTGATTGGTTGACGGAGGTATCCAACCTAGTTTCACCAGTCTGTAGCATTCATACTATTTGTTTATCCTTACAGTACTCAAGTCATAAGTAGTAGTATATGTATTATACCTATCATATTACCTTTTCAAAACCTTATAATCAATAGTATCATTAAGTTTTCCTGAACATTTCAAAAATGCATCACCGATTCATGTAACAGTGTGGGTTCAGTCTCTTACTCGGCGTGTTGGTTCTGTCTTTTTTTTTGTGCTCATGTAGCTGCGTCTGAGCGGAGGTCGTAACCCCTATGAGGGCCGTGTGGAGGTGCTGGCAGAGAGGAACGGTTCTCTGGTGTGGGGGACGGTGTGCAGTGACAGCTGGGGAACCAAAGAGGCCATGGTGGTCTGCAGGCAGCTGGGCCTGGGCTTCGCCAGCAACGCTTTCCAGGTATGCACGTCGCAGCAGCTATGGGGTCAGAGTCTGTCTGTTTGGGTTTGCTCTGATATAAACAGTTTTTTTTTTCCCTTTCAGTTGAATGGTACAACTTTTAAAGTAAATATCTGACAGGAACAAAACTAACTTAAGGTGTATGTTGTGTTGACTGTTTTTCCAGTCTATCAAAGCCAGAGACCTAATCTCTGGATAGGATCATCCACAGGAAAAGTTCCACTTTAGCTCAGATTTTATTGTACTTCACATGTCTAATTAGTACTTTCTAGTCCTCCAGAGTCTTGATCAATGTACTGCTGTGTGCACTCAATTAAATTACCAAAATAGTTCTATGATAAATTTAGTGATGAATTAAGTTAATTAAGTTTAATTAGTTATATTAAGTGTATAACTAGTTTCCTTAAAACTCTTCTCTCTTGAAACCAAAGCACTTACTTTCCACTTATTGTTGGAAACTTAAACCAATGATTTCACATGATTTGTATATATACATATCAGTTGAAAACCTTTTTGCAATCAAATTATGTCCTGATTTTCTGTTAAAAAATGACATGGAAATGAAGTTGGTCATTGTGATGGTGGCGAATTTGAAAGATTTTACAAAGTGAATCTTTGTTCTATTGTGAAAATGTTTCTGTGCTGTGGGGTGAAGAGCAGGGCTTAGGGGAAATAGTAAAATAATGATTTGTGTGTTATTGTAAGATGTCAGGTTTACCTTGAGGCAGACGTTAGGACTGTTTGTTGTAATTGTGGTGTGTTGACTGTGTTATGGTTGTGTTACAACCATAACAGTCAACACACCTCAGTCTTTATCTGTCAGCACATAGCCTTGCACGCTCAAGTTGTGCTTTGTTCAAAAACAAAACAAAGTAGTGTCCTCACCATATAAGTGAGGATATAAAAGGATAGGGTGTGCCCTCTAGTGGTCAATGTTGATTATAGGCTTTTCTCCACAATAATTCAGTGTCCGTTGGTTTCTTCACAAAGAGGTTGTTTTTTTTTGGCATCTCTGTATTCTAAAACTCCTCTTCTTTGTAAAATAGTAGTAGAAATACCACGATTTACTGCATGACATTACGCAATGAATAGGTGTGTTTTTCTGCTGTTCTCATGGTAGGAAATAAGGTTGTACATTTACTTAAGTAGTGTACTTAACACTTATTTAACCAACATATTAAACATATGGATCCGTGTGTCTGGCATCTCTGGGTTATGGTTAGGGCCCGGTGAAATAAACAACCATCACAGCAAAATGTTAATGTCTTCTTAAAACGTCATTAGTTATATCATGAATGTCATCTGGGAAAAACAAACTAAAAATTAGTATTATTTTAGGAATGCAAATATTGTAAAATTAAAATATATGTTTCTACTTTCTTCGAAAGTAACCATACTCTCAGTTTTGTCCCCCGTCCCAATAACAGATTGTGAAGCCCTTTAAGTCCAAGTTGTGATTGAGATGTGATGTTTACATAATTATACTGATAATATTATTTAGATGGTAGAATTTCTACTTGTGTAAAGTACCTGAAATATTACTTTTATGTATGGTGCTTAAATAAGGTTTCACTACAAACTGACTAAAATCATCCATAACTGTTAACTTCTGACAAAGTAAAAAGTAGTCAGTGATGGATTATAATATATATTCATGATTTTATTTATTAGGTCAGCCAGTATTTCAAACATACCTCTACCTGCAGTGGAATCTAATCAAGAAGTTGCATTACAATTTAGCTGTTTTTTACAATTTAGGGCTTTTGTTTAAATCAGATCTACAAGTACGTGATCAATTAAAGTTTATATGGATACCCCCCACATGTTCTCTCCACAGGAGACCTGGTACTGGCCAGGAGAGGTGAGTGCTGACTCTGTGGTGATGAGTGGCATTCGCTGCTCTGGAACTGAGATGTCTCTGTCCCACTGCCTGCACCACGGGGCTCACATCAGCTGCGCTAAAGGAGGCGGACGCAACGCCGCCGGCGTCTCCTGCTCTGAGAGTAAGAACCCCAAATGAATACGTTGGTCTTCTGCCCCTTGAAGATGCTGCCGTTTGTAGGGTCATAAATAAAAAGTGAAGACAATAAATATTTTTTTCGTCAATTTTGACTAGATATTAGTAGTTTGTCAGCTCACACTGAAAAGCTCTGACTCTTTTGAGTTTTAATTCATTAAATAAAATAGTTTCTGCCTCTGGAGAAGCTCTACCTCAGAAAAATGTTTGCATAACTGAAACACAACTATCCCTCAGGAATCACCAGAGGGCTCTGCACTTTGAAACGGACACATTTACACTGCGGTGCCAGAGATTTTCTGTTTGTTTTTGCCAGCCTCAGAGCTTATTCTCAATGTCACTAAGTATGTTTTGTCTCTGTCTGCTTCCCCGTGGTTTCTCTTCCATCCTCTCGTCCACAGCGGCTCCTGACTTGGTGTTGAACCCTCAGGTGGTGGAGCAGACCACCTACATGGAGGACAGGCCCATGTTCATGCTCACATGTGCGTATGAGGAGAACTGTCTCTCCTCCACCTCCAGCCAGGCGCCGGCCAACTCCTACCGTCGCCTGCTTCGCTTCTCCTCCCAGATCCACAACAACGGCCACTCTGACTTCCGGCCCAAAGCTAGCAGACATTCCTGGGTGTGGCACGACTGTCACAGGTCAGTGTCACTTGACTATTTTATATGTTCTCTGGTTTCTTCCCTGATTTCATCAGATGATAATTCCACAGTAGCACGCTTTTACTGGACAACAAGGTGTTGAAATTGTCTGTTTCATTCTGTTAAACCTCCAAACATTCTTCTCTTTGCTTCAGGAATAGTTCAACATTGAAAAGTATTTTTCTTCTGCTTAAGAATGAGATGATACATCTGTTTGTTTGTTAAGTACACAGCTGGACGCAGGAGGTGATTAGGCTAGCTTAGCATAAAGGTCCTGGCTGTCTCCAAATTTACAAAATAAGGCGTATAAAACGATATATCTTGTTAGTTCAGTACATAAACATAAATTACAGTTTTAGAGGGAGTTACATACATTTCTTGACAAACAACAGTTGGGTCCAGTGACACCCAGAAGTGTTGAGTGGAAAGAAATATTTTCAGCACGTAACATGTAACAAAACAACCTTTTTTTTTTAGTATCCAGAGCCATTTCACCCTCACTTGGAGTCTTTATGCTCAGTTAGGTTACCACCTTCGGACTCCAGTGCCGTACTTAAACACAGCCTTATTTTTTATCAAACTTGCAGAAAGAAAGCAAATAGGTTGTATTTCAGAGAATGTTTCTTCAGCAAATTGCTCGTCCATCTCAAAGACATTCTTCTTCAAAATATGTTTTCCCCTCATAGGAAAGACAATATGGTGGTGTGGGGAATACTAATTCAATGTTCAAATCTTGGACTTTATACAATATTAAAGGACAATCCTCCTTACAATGCACTGACATGCACAGTATACAATATAATTATATGAAAGCAGTTGTAACCAGTTTATAATCCAGGGACATGAATTGCATCTTGATTATAAATCACAAGCATAACGTGTGTTAGCCCCAAAGCGGAAAAGAATGTTTGAGATTCAGTAATGACATCTCAAATTAGACCTTAGTCAGTCAGATAGACATACGTCATACGTTCTGTTGCCCCATAATTGGACGTGTTGTAAGCTTTAACTACTTTTCCAAAAGTCCCACATTTTTGTGGTTCCTGTGTTGGCGGCTTCACACACAGACGGAGTGTATCAATCAATTTAAAAGAAATGAATTGCAGAAGCCGGCCTGTACAGTGGTTGGGACGTAGTGTCACCTCACAGTAAGAAGTGAATCCTGGTTCAACTCCTGGGTTGTGCCTTCTGTGTGGAGTTTGCGCATTATCCCCAGTCGGTTCCCTCTGGGTTCTCTGGCTTCCTCCCATAGTCTTAGGTTAATTGGAGACTCTAAATGTGAGTGTCTTTGTGCCTTGCCATGAACTGGGACCTGTCTAGGGGGAACCCTGTCTTTGCCCAATGTCAGCTGGGATCGGCTCCAGCCTCCCTGCGACTCTGAATTGAATATGCGGTTTGGAAAATGGAATGGATCGCAGAAGCCAATATGTGATTTAACTCTTTTTGTTTGCCTCTATGCTGGTGACAGAGGCGTTTCCTTTTCAGATTGTCAGACCACCTGGTCCATTCTCGTGGACACAATATCTCAGGAACGCCTTTCATTTTTTGTATTGCCATCTGGTCTGAAGAACTGATTACAATTTGGTGGTCGAAGGTCAAACCCATTGGTCATAACTAGTTGATATGTTAAATATGACAATTTCACATTAATGTCTAATAGCATATATTTCTGAAGGGGTAACATTTTGGGCAGACATGGATGTAAACTGTAACTTGGCTGTTTGGTGGATGCCAACAATCACAAGACAGTGGTAGTAGTGCGACCTTCGGTGCTCTTTCTTTACTAGAGCTGCAGCGGAAAGTGTCATCCTTGTACTTGTACTCTTGTATGACATTTTGCCCCTGACTGGGTTTGTAAAACAGTATTTCTGTCTGTGAAGGCATTATCACAGCATGGAGGTGTTTACGCTGTATGATCTGTTCACCCTCAATGGAACCAAAGTGGCAGAAGGACACAAAGCAAGTTTCTGCCTGGAGGACTCAGAGTGTGATGAAGGTGAGAACCAAACCAGGGATTCCTATTTTGATTTCAAGATGTGAATGTGATTTGACTTTTAAGAAATGTGCCAGACACCCCTCACCCCTCCACCCCCACCCCGGCCCATCCCCCTTTTTTCTTAAAGTAAATGGTTTCATGCGTGTGCGTCCGTTCAGCTCTGAAGGAGGTGGCTATAGTTTACCATTCACACACTGATGGCACAATTTGAGGTTAAATGTCTTACGCAAGGGCATATTGGCATGGAATGGAGAGGCCGGCGATTGAACTGCTGATCTTCCGATTGCAGGACGACCCGAAGTTGTGTAGAAGTATTTCCAGTAGACCGGAGCCTTTATGTTTTTAGAGTTGGAAAAAGTTGTCCGTCTTATTCTCGTTAACGGAATATGGATGGATCTGTACTTGTAAAGCGATTTTTTTTTTTAACACTACTATCACCCATTCATACACTGATGAAAGTGGCTAAGGTGCCACCTGCCTATCGGAAGTAACTACTTGTCATACACATTCCTCGCACAGCTACGGGAGGAATTTGGGGCTAAGTGTCATTCTCTGATTGACACCTGACATCTCAGCCGATGGGAATTTCCTCAAATTTGGCATAAACATCTACTTTGAATTTGGTGGTCAAAGATCAAGGTCACTGTGATCTCACAAAACATCTACAATTTGTTTCACAGCCAGCAGCTTTAATGTTTTGGTTCACTCTTTTTGGCAAAGCAGTTCAGTACAATTCTTAATTGTACACGACCTGTTTAGCACCGCAGACAGAGAGCTCCTAAATGCTCCGCGTTGTTTACCTATATGTCCAGTAATAAGCCAGATACATTTCTGTCTGCGGAAATGTATCTTAATAATAGAGGGGATGTGGTAATAAGCCAGGTACATTTCTCAGAAAAGCTGGTGGAGACCAAAGCAGAGACAGAAGGAGAGACAATATTTTTGAATGTTTCAGTTTGTCAGAAATATGATTAAAAAACAATGTCAATGTTGAAGTTGTTTCTATTTTTTATATTATATTATATGTCAATAATACAATAGCAAGTCAGTGCTGTGTTGACAGTGTGTTTTGCTGCCCCCAAGTGGACATAAATAAATAAATCCATGCAGCTTTGACACTTATGAATGGTTCTCAGAGAGTTTCTTTTCCAACATTTTCTTCATTTATTACAGGTCTTGAAAAGAGGTATGAGTGTGCTAACTTTGGAGAGCAGGGTATCACTGTGGGCTGTTGGGATACTTACAGGCACGACATTGACTGCCAGTGGATCGACATAACTGAACTCAAACCTGGAGATTACATTTTCCAGGTAATGTTTCCCATGTTTCATTGACATTTTGATTTAATTAGAGAGTGAAATTATTTACAGTACTGGCATCTCACAACATTCAAACATGTTCTTCCTCTTACAGATAGTAATTAATCCAAACTATGAGGTACCAGAGTCAGACTACACCAATAACATCATGAAATGCAGATGTCGATATGATGGCCATCGTGTGTGGATGTACAGCTGCCATAATGGTAAGACCTATTGGTGACTGAAACTAAAAGAAATATTGTACTTTTGTTTCATCCACCCATAAATTTGGATTGTATGGAGTGGAGATGAAATGCTGCCCCCTTGTTTTGTACTTGTGGTCAATTATTGAACAGTGCCTCTTTATATGTATTCTGCTGTTATGCTGTTTTACTTGAGATTACTTTGAATTTTAAATATAACATACATGTTTTTGATAAGCACATGCAGTTGATACATTGATTTGAATTTTACGTAATGCAATGTTAGTGCATTATAGACGTGGAAATTATTTACATTCATAAAATGTACAACATTTGAGCTTACATGCCATTGCTTTGGCTCTGATTCCTTACTGTAGGAATAATACTATCAAATGTAATCCCTGAAATGTGTCAGGTATTACTGATCACTGTTGATTTTGCTGAGTTATTTTAAGTTAAGTTATTAAAAAAAATATTAATATTATGGTATTTTGAAAATGATATCTTTTGATAAAAGACATTTAAATCAAGGTCCACACACAGTATACAGAAGACTTGATTTTCTGATTTATCATCTCATATACTGTCTTAATTCAAAGTAAAGATTAGAAGCAACATACATGTATCACTGGAGATGATTCAAACTGTTTAGATGTCAGATGTGAAACACAGACTAAACGTGAAGGTGGTGACTCTCTCTGTCTTTGCTAGGTGGCTCATTAAGCACTGAAACAGAACAGACGTTCCCAGGCCTCCTCAACAACCAAGTGACCCACAGGTAAAGACAGAGCAGTGCAGGCGGACCATCTGCAGCCCAGCAACCACTGCACATCTCCACCAGTACTGGATTGAAACCAGCCAGCCCTGCCCTGGACAAACCATCATAGATAGAGGCAGCTGCTTTCTGTTAAAAGAAATATATTGTCTTTATATCACAGGCAATATGAAAGAATATTGTACCTCCCCTCCTCACACAGAGGTAGCTTACGGACACTTCCAACCTCCAAAGTTAAGATCAAGAGAACGCCGAAGCTCTTCTTGTGCTCTGCACATTTTTTCATATTTTTTTTAATGAGTGATGAAATAAACTCAAAGTCAAGAATGTGATGTATTTGAATTGCAGCACTTTAGCAGAACTTGCTGCTGTAACACATTTTGTTCACAGCTCCCCCTGGAGTGGTTGATGTCAGTGACAGGTCGCCGGATGATTGAGAGGAATCATCGATATCAACAGCAGTTGTCCGTCTTTGGAAATAAATGCAGTATTATTCCACTTTCCAAGAGTTTTATTAAGTGCCTTTTACACATTTAAATCCACGTACACTGAGTTTGTTATCCAGGATAAATGCCCAAACTGAGCATTTATTCTGGATATCAGTTATTTAAACTAAAGTGTCACATCTTCATCGGAGAGGTTTATGGAAATCAAGCGAGCAAGTCCGCAAAAAGCCAACAGCCCACTTCATCACAAAATACAAGGGTTACTTACTCAATTCAGTGGTAAAAATAATCCTCCAAGGCTGAAATATCCCATGCTGAAGAGCTCTAAAGTGCCCTAAAGCCCGCTTCAAAACTGGAGCATATATTCTTGGAAATTGCTCTGGAAACTACATGGACACTTTTGTGGGCTAGTTCAGGTCCCTTTTCTAAACAGAGAAACAGAGAGTACAATTTCAGGGGCCGTCACGTGATGCTATTTGGCCCACAATTACTTTTTCTAAAGAGTTGAATTGGGAAAGAGACGTCTGTACATCAAGCATCTCTTTCAGGCGTCAGGGTCACCAATTTGTTAGCATGTAATAGTGGTAGTGAAATCCGCTTTTCAGTATGAACACTGAATAGCCCTTATTTCAAACATTAGGTACTAAAAGGTGTAAAAAAAAAAAAAAAGGTGTAAAAATTGATGTGGAAGATTGCGTAAAGTTCCAAGATACAATTTATCTGATTTTTATTTTTGCTTAAAGCTTGAACTTTCATTGAAAAGTTGCTCAGTGGCCACACCTCCATTAACTGCGCCACTTCTCTTCATACATCCATGGGCAGATGCAGCGTAGAGAGCTATTAGCTGTCACTCGTTGTATCAGCATCACTGCTAGCAAACTGCTGCTGATGACCTTGGCTGGTGAGCTACAGTTACCAGAGCACGTTGGTTTACAATGTGTGTTATTACTGTCAGTGCAGCTGTCAATCAAACATGTGAAAACCCAATCATCGGCATTCATGATCTTACTACAAAGAGCTTTTCTTCGTCCTTTTATTTGAACAATACAAATATTCCAGATACATTGAGAACAATAAAGTGGCGCTCTGTTGGCTCTACAGGAGGATCGTAGGACTGCTTTGAACATGAGACGGTTTCGGCCATTTCCTCTCACTGCGTTACACGTTGCCTTTACAAGGAAACAGAGCTCAGATATATCTTCGGAGAAAGCTCATAGAATGGCATTTCCCCTGTTTAGACTATCAGAGTTGCAAATATCCACTTTTACTGTTGAAGTTTTAATCCTTGTTTTAAAAAAAAAACTTTGCATAAAATAATGTCTGTGAATCATATTGTATTGTACCTTTTATAATGGTGCTATCAAACTGGTCCTCTGTTTTCTGAGGGTGCAGTCGGCTACATGTTGAACGGCCACATTATACATACTGACAGTATACTTGAACAGAGCATATGAAACTATTGGCTTTGTGTGTTAACTATAATAAAGGAGCTATGGAGCAACCAAATATTTGCTGCTTAGTGTTGATTCTCTTCCTTTTTTTCTTCATTATCCTTATTTTTTCTGTATTCATTTTTCAGCATCACCCTGATTGTTTTTTTTATAACAAGAACTATGAAACTACTGTTTGCTCCAATTTTATTTTAGCTTGATGGTTGCATATATACAAATGGTTGTATTTATGCGTGTATGGATCTTTTAATTATTTTTGATCTGAATAGTGGTGAATTAAATTTCTCATTTTTCAAACCTGTTGTGTTTAGTTGTGTAATTTTCAATTATACTATATACCCATTGCCCTTTGCATCACCTTTCATCAGAAGCCTAAATTAGTGCAGCGACCACTCAAATTTAACATTGCTTTTTTTTCTGTTAACTGTTATTTGTGACACATTTCCTCCACTCTCAGAAGCACTTCTAATTCACCAAACATGCATGGCTCTTGCGGTGCAGGAGGAAACAACCCACACACACACAATAAGATCCAGCTGTGAAGCAAAACAATGGGAGATAAAACATTTTCTAACCAAACAATCCTCTGTTTCCCCATCTGCCACATACATATCTCATT
Organism: Clinocottus analis; assembly: GCF_023055335.1. NCBI lineage: Eukaryota > Metazoa > Chordata > Actinopteri > Perciformes > Cottidae > Clinocottus > Clinocottus analis. Next base: position 2,660,878 of record NW_027176229.1, on the reverse strand, counting down.
TCAAAGTCCATTGGCAGAAGGAGGGATGTTTAGTAAACTCCAATGAAATGTTTTCTCCCAGAGTACATCCCATAAACCACAAAGCCCATGAATTACAGTTGTCATAAGTATCGTTATTACGAACTGAGACAGAAAGCTGCACCAAATCTTAATGCGACCTCTAAATCACGGCTGCTTTCTCTTTATGGGGAATGTTTGAAGGAAATCAGATGCTTCTGTGTTTGTGCGATTTGTTGTGCGAGTAAACTGAGCTGAACCACACAGAGCCTGAGCCACCCATCCTTCTATACAAGTACCTGGTGTCTCCATCGACAGCCGACTGAACTGGAAGGCCAACATCGACGCTGCCTACAAGAAGGGGATGAGTCGACTGTTTTCCATGAGGAAGCTTCGATCCTTCAACGTGTGCAGCAAGATGCTGGAGTTGTTTTATCAGTCGGTTGTGGCCAGTGTCTTGAACTTTGCCATTGTCTGCTGGGGGAGCAGCATTGGAGCCGGTGACACCAACAGACTTAACAAGCTGGTTAAGAAGGCCGGCTCCCTCATCGGCTGCAAGCAGGAGCATCTTGAATAGGTGGTGGAGAGGAGGACACTAAGAAACTATTGTCTATATTGGACAATCCGGACGACCCTCTCCACCTCCTACTGCAGGGTCAGCAGAGCACTTTCTCAAAAAGACTCATCACGCTCCGCTGCCACAAGGACCGATACAGAAAAACATTCCTGCCCACTGTAAATAGACTGTACAATAAATCCCCCCTGGCCAGATCTGAGGATTAATTTTCACTTTTTCACTGTACATATATATACATATATATATATATATATATATATATATATATATATATATATATATATATATATATATATATATATATATATATATATATTACACACATATATATATAAAGTATGTGTATATATATATATATATATATATATATATATATATATATATATATATATATATATATATATATATATATATATTATTGTTTATATATTTTTATGATATGTAATAATAAAATCCATTCTCTTCCACCCTAAAATGATGCAAACTAATCAAGTTAGTTTATTTACTTAGTGGTAAGATGCCACCATAACGAAAATACATTACATGTATGCGTCTCTGCAGAATCAACTGATGATCACAGTTGTCACTTCCTACTCCGACCACTAGATGGCGGGCACGACTTACTCAGACATGGAAAGACTTCCATCACTTCATATTTGAGTGGGGGACTTTTCCCTTTACAGACATGCTGATGATTTTTGTAAAGACCATATTTTAGTGTTTTCCCTGTGTTTAAGGTTGCCGTAGGAACCCCAAATTAATTCCAATACTTGTGTTCTATTCAGCAATTCAGCATTGCCCATAAATTGAACTATAATCGGATTTCTGTGGATGTTACTATGGCCAATCCAACCTGCTGTGATGTGTGTCAGCGTGTGCTGACTGCAGTTTGCTTCATTTTAAACATCTACACAAAGCTCTTGATGGGCCTTTTCTAAATCAGAAATGTCTTGTCATACAAGTTCGTTTTAGCTCCATTTAAATTGATTATTTATACTGTTATATCTTGCCATCAGATGAGGAACTGATGCCGTTATCCTATATTTGTTTAGTCATTTTGCTATCAAGTGGTATGGCAGTAAATTACTTACTGGTTCTATCCATATACGCTATAGTCTTGACAGTAATATTAGCTTTACGAACATAGACGTTGCTGGTCTATTGTGTGACTAACCATTTAAAACAGTCTCAACAAACTAAATGATCATGGCGACAATAGACCAGCAATCTCTTTTTTCTGTAAACGGGTTGTTTCATATCTACCTTGTGGGTTTAAAGAGAGCCAAAAAAGCGCTGTTTGAGGCAAGGTAAAGTGGTAAAAATGGCCACTTAGGAAATTATTTTTTATTTTAAAAACCATGGCACCCATATACGGGTGTTTTTTGTAAATACAACATATAAATCACAAAAAAATATATTGATGTTATACATCAAATTAAACACCAAAGCCTTTGCTACAAGAATCAGTCAGCCATTTAAAAAAAACTCAGACAGAAAGAAAGATAATCATACTATATATATATATATATATATATATATATATATATATATATATATATATATATATATATATATATATATATATATATATATATATATATATACATATATATATATACATATATATATATACATATATATATATATATATACATATATATATATACATATATATATATATACATATACATATATATATATACATATATATATATACATATATATATATATATATATATATATATATATATATACATATACATATATATATGTATATATACATCAAAATCCTTCGACCTCAAAGAACCAGGGAGATATGAGCCAAAGAGCACAGAAACATGAATCGCTTTATTGCTTTACAATCAGCAAATACTGCTTACCTTTGTTTTACAGTTTGATAATTGTTAATTTGTGTGTTTGTTTTATTTTAAAGGGAAAATGTAGGTTGTTTTATGAATTTAAAAAAGAAATTTAAAAAAAAAATCTGAATTTTTTTATTTCTTCTTCTCCAAATGTTACCGAATGTGAGCCCTCGCCTGACTTTTTTGTGTACTAAATCCTCTCTAACTTTGTTCTGCTTCACTTCATCCAAGTTAAACAATGCAAAAATTATGTTAAAACTTTGAGGTAGGATTTGGGAGAAGTTTAGACCTTACGAATGCATCATTTTGTTGTTTTATGATGCACCCTCCACCAAGACAAATTCCTCGTTTGTGATAATTTACGTGGCATTAAAACGTATTCTGATTCTGATTCTAAAAATCAAAAGTGCTTTTCTTCTCGGCGGATCTGAAAACTTTACATTCCACACTGTGTGTCATCTTCATTTACTCTTAATCAGTAACACATAGACTGATATTTACACATCTGAGCAAAATATAACATACTTTTTTATTAACACCAAGATTATTCAATTAGCTCTAGTGGTTGCAGAGACACGCCCATTTTAGTTTGGGTATGTTATTTTCAAGCAGAAACCTAAAAAGAGGCTCAGGGCTTAAAAGATTTTAAAATACTTTTTGATGCCTCCCCCTCCGAGAGTACATTACTTTACTACAGTAATGTTTATTACAGAACACTTAGAACATTTATTACAGAACACTTAGAACATTTTATTACAGAACACTTGGAACATTCTAGAAGCAGAACCTCCTTGTCATTGGAACTATCCTTTGCCATGGAGACTACCAAACTTGCTGACCCTCCCAGTGTCAATGCACACAAAAAACTAAAAGATGTATCAAATGTCATACTCTGGTTATTAAAGTATCAAAGAGTGCAGAAAAAGAACAGCAGTGTTCCCTTCAGGTCATTAAGCTTATTTTTAACAACCAATAAAACCAATGAAAGTTTGGATCAAATACTGTTCAACAGAACCAGCACTGGCTGGTCTCCACGTTCTGTCATTCTTATGTTTTATGTTATGTGATTACATCATGTTCATAATGGTTCTTACATGGTTTTATGTGCTTAAATGGGATTATTTCGACAACTTAAGGGGGGGGACTTTTCCTTCTAAAGGCATACCGATGGTTTTTGTATTTTTAGGATAAGATCTCTGGCATAATGGGTTAAAGTTCAAATGTATATCAGCATTGTTTAAAACCACCCTGAAGAATGTGGTACAGTTATGAGGCTGAGATGACAAAGAAAGTGTTTTCCTCGTAGATATACCGTATAATGTCCCCCTACTCTGGCCCGTGGCTGGGGTTCAGTGATGAGCTGCGTTAACGCTTGTGATTACTCGGCGCTGGGGACCCGTTAAGAGTAGTGAGTCAGCAGCCAATCAATGGCAGTGCAAAAACTGCAATAAGAGAAGCCAGCATGATGTAAAATATGAACACATTTTATTAGTTAGAACAGAAGTTTTAGATTAATAACAAAAGTCCATTTAACCGAACTGAAGATAAATAAAGTATGAGCTAAATCAAAATATGAATACAATTTTATTTACATATTTAAAAATCAAGATTTCTCTTGTTCTAAAAGCGATGGCATTCAGAAATCTATACTTGTACATGTAGTTTTTTAATAATTTACCAACCATACGCACAACAGTTTATTCAACTTCCGTTACGGTTTCAATGACATTATATCATAATCTTAGGTTATAGATGCTTGTTAGCAATAAGTGAACAAAGCCGAGTTCTGACTGACATGATTTCACAGTTTAGGTCTGGTCACTCCAAAAAGAGGTGCAGTGAAATTAATCAGCGTATTTATGCAACATATTTAGTTTTAGAACTTAGCTCATGTTACTATAAGCACATGGCTAGCTGGGTAACCTCTGTACATACAATTTATTCAAAGGAATTATTTGTGGAACCGTTTATACTTCGACAGAACAGGTTGAACTACATTTGATGGTGAAAACCTTAAGCAAATCCACTCGTTGTGGACATATCAATTGAAAGGAATAGAAAAGTCTGGCAAAACTCAGGTGTGACCAGCCCTTTAGACTTTGACAAAGGCAACATTCAAAACCATTACAGGCACTGTCAACAAGAGCACTTTCATTACTTCAATCGAAGGCAACCTCACAATATATGAATTTATACTTATTCAATACAAGTCGAAAATGAACAGTAGTCACCAAACACTATGCATAGCACAGTTTACAAAAAACAATACAAAACCAACTTGAGAAGTAGCAATAATACTATGGCATGCTTATTAATAGAGCGAGCAGCGGTTGAGGCTTTTCTTTTAGAAATGAAAGAAGAGATTAAGGTCAGAATGTTTCTCAGCTTCACTGGAATGTTTGGATCCTGACAGTTCAGCGATGTCCTTTTAGGGTCAAACACTACAAAGTACAGATGCAGGAAAGTTAATGAATTTCAAACTTCTTTGAACATATGAATAGGAACAAAGCAAGCATGCAGCAAATCAAAATAATAAACAGTGTATTTCTTGATTTAATAATATTCCTTAGTTCAGTTAAAACAAACAATTAAAGCATAAAAGTGGATGCAATAACTTACCCTGTCAGTTGGCTTCTATATTTAAAAAGGAGTGAGCAAAAAGAAATGTACTAAAGTTACAACAAAAAAAAAATCATGGCTAGAAGAAGGCCAATACTATTTGTGAAGCAAATTAGATTTTCTCCAACCAAATTAGTGCACGGGACAAAATAATGTCACAACAGATGTTAAAATAAAGTTGAAGAAGTGAACGTGGTCACAAAGGATGCTACTTTTAATTGACATGCGCAGCGGTAACGGAGAGATTGTAGAGACGCAGTATTAAGGGTGCAGGTCTGGAGGGGTCCTGGAGGGGGTGGGTACTGGTGCTGGGTTGCTGCCGACAGAAACACATACAACACAAGTAAGTAACATAGACCTGAGTGAGCCTCCAATAAAACCTTTTTCACAACAAACACCTTTTGTAACAATGCAGTTGTTGATAAGGTTATGAAGTACATATTTCGGCAAAGGCACACACGTCAACTGACAATTCAACTGCTTTAAGCATTTCACTACAAGCACAGCACTGCGAGTGGCCAGGTTGACACAACTATTCAAACTAACCATTGCAAGACACTTGGCTTGTTGAAACAGGCATCAAATGCAGAGAGCATCAGTTTTGGGTCTTGATAACAAGAGCAGGTATAGTTCTGTCAGATATTTATAAAAAGAATGAGTAAGAACACTAGTTATGCATTTGCCTTTTCAAACATTCCCCACTGACACTAAACACTCTCATATGTGCAGCCTAATTTACCGATTTTTTCCTTTTGCGTGCTGTGGCCAAGCAAGCAAGTTTGTACGCGGTGCCAAACAACACCTTGTCAGGAGCAGAACATCTTTTGGAAGAGTTGCCAGGACACCGACTTGGCGCCTTCTGCATCTGAACAAATGCTTGGCAGTCAGGAGCTGTCCGGGCCAAGTCTGGTTTTCCTACAGTGCAGTCATCCCACTAGAGGCTGATCCATCATGCAGCTCAGTCCTTCACCTAGAAGACTCCCAGCCAAACAAAAAAAAGCCCTGATCCAAGCCAGTTAGACCTTCAGCCATAACGGGGAAGGAAAGATAATGGGAGAGGACAGCTCGATAGATACGTGATGTATCTTTATATTACCCTCATTCAACTAAAACAATATAAATATTTAGGAGAAGTGAGCTGTGTAAACATTTTTTAACTGACGTCGGTGCACAGCAGGGGCGTTCTTTAACTGAAATTCAGTTTGGCGCTTTGAGAAGGAGATGCCTTGCGAGGTCACAGAGGGTGCCAGCAGTAACTTTAACACTAATAGAGTTTTTTTTTGGTATAAAGATGATCTGATGATGCTGACACACCTTAGGATGTCTTCCTGCTTCACCTGCCTCGTTAATGTGTACCAACGTGTCATCACTGCACTGAGTCAAAACAAGAGCGACCAGGAAGGCCACGGTGAGCTGGAACACGAGTCACAGCTGTTCACCTTCACGATGTAAACGACAGGTTAGATGGCCCTGGTGGGCAGGTGGCACCTTGCATCAAGCCCCTGTCATCACCATGTGAATGATGACGTTTAGTGTTAAAGTGCTTTGAGTGCTTTTTCAGCCCAATGTTCTGATTTTCTGGCCAGCAAATGTACCATTTTAGTTCAGCAGTTGTGGATATAATATAAGATATGTGGATATATAGTTGCTTCTAAAGGTTGCCATATAGTAGCGACAAAGCAGTTTCATTGCAGATTTGACGTGCCTGAAATAAGTGAACTGGCAAAAAAGGAAACTGCTGTACAATGAAATTGTGACAGAGCAGAGAATTTACAGATTGCAGAGATGCAATCTGTAAATTTGCCCTTGAATTTGAGTCTCCAGGTGGCAGTACAAATATGACTTGTTTTCTTGTTCTTACCACTTTGGAATGTGGCTAATGTATCGGAGCGGACAAGTGGACAAGGAGCTGAGAGCAGCTCCTTTCTTCCATTTTTCTAAATGATGCTGTGGGCGGACTTATGCTGAGGGTAAAGTTGCACTTCAATTACGATTTCATGGCCAAAATTATTTTTAATAAAAAGGCTGATGTTTTGATATGCTAGTGTATCAGTCTAAGCCTGCAGGAGACAGGAGAAGACACCGTGACAGGATAAAGAGGCTTAAGCTCTGGGAAAGGATGGATATAAAGTCTATATGCTCAGTCGGCTTGCTGGCACTGATTTATCCCGTCTTTGACCATGGCAAGACTCCAACACACTTTTCTTTCAACAGCTACTTATAAAAGTCCTGGGGTTTACATTCCTCAATGGGACATGTTTATGTGTCCAGGCGCTCAGCAGGAATTTCAAATGAGAAGATAAATCCCTATATGCTTCTGTACAGTAATAGGGAAATGGTTTATCCATCCACAGGGGTGCATGGTCTCAAAACACTTGCCAAACCCGACATTCTCCACAGGTAAAATATTTATGGGGTATGTCGTACTCTGCTTGACAGTAGTGTCTTCGCTACAGTGCAGATTGGGCCTCATCCAGCGTCTATGTAAAGTACTTTTCAGTATGACTTGGGCCCAGCACATCCTAGGTGACACCATGAAAACAAACTGCCCAGGGTCATTTTCAGTGCACCACAGGAAAAGGGATTTGCTGTGACAGAGATTGAAACTATTTATGGGAGATGAGCTGTGCTCGAGAGGCAACGACTGTGAAGAGTCTGACAGGGTTAAAGATCTGCAGGTGTATCAAAACCATCTGTGGTCTCTCCCCCCCAAGACACTGTCCTGCCTGTTAGGACAGATACAGTATCTCTAGAAAAAAAAGCCTATGTATTGGGAACCTTTCTTATAGTATTTAGAGAGCAGAAATAACAGCTATTACACTGCTAATAAAAGAGAGACATATCTGCTACAGTTTGTGTTTGGTTCATGGAGACACAAATACATTTGTTTTAAACTAAACGCAGACTCTCCCACAAGACTTGAATGTGGTACATCCCTGGCGGCTAGTAGAGTAAACAATTGAATAATTGTTTAATTACACCTTTTTAAAAGACTTGTTTAGACTATCAGCTTAAATCAGTTTCTTGGTATGGACTGTGTAAATGGACTAGTCTTTCAACCACTCAAAGTGCTATGCACTTCATGTAAACATGACGGTGCCCCCTTAACGTCAGGATCTAAAGTAATGTACATTCATCCACCTTCACACACAGATGGCACAGCCGTCAAGAGTAATTTAGGCTTCAGTATCTTGCCCAAAAACACTTTGCATGTGGACTTGAGGAGCTGGGAATAGAACAACTGAACTTCCATTTAGAGGATAACCAGCTCTACCTCTGAGACATGTTCTGTATTTTGGCAAATCCAGATTGATTTTAGAAAGTCTGGACAGGAAGAAAGACATGAAATGTGATTTTTGCAGTTTGGACACAACCCCCACTTGGAGGTAGTCTGAAATGCTGAAGCTACAGATGCTTCTTGAGTCGACTCAAGTTCAGATGCTCTAGTCACTCAAATTGGATTTCAAAGTGTGGAGGTGCTGAGCAGGATTTATTCTGCAACTATTCTTCTATGAAGGGCATGAGAGGAGAACAACCCTCACAATGTATACAGGCCTGTCTGCAACGCGACTTGGCGGCATGTTTGATTCAAAGACGAATGCTTCCTGGTTAGAAAGCCGCATCATCAGCGTAGTGACGTAGTTACTCGCGCCTATGTCGTTACCACAACAACCCATACAGATAGGTTGGTGTCTGGAGACCCAAATACCATCTGATCACTTGCAAATATGTGCGAACATTCATTCTTGAAAGATTTTAGAAACAAAAATTGCCTGAAGTCTGTTTGTTACTGAATGACTGGTGAGTGCTGTTGTGCTCAAAGTACACTGAATCGCTCTTTGTATTAAGTTACTGGGTTTGGCTTGTTCCTGTACTCTGGACAGCAGCACTCCAACAGTATTCCATGTGCATATTTTATAGCCCTCAGTGACACAGTTTTATGCAACATAAAGTCATAAAGTAAGCAGAAATCCTTTAAATGCTTTATGAACCAGCTCTCCTGACTGAAAAGCAGTTAACTACTATTACTCACAGATGAAGAGGCTTTCAACTTTGATGTGGGATTTTGCTTTGAATGCAGAGGAGGCATTCTGCAAAGAGTGAGCCTTATTTTATTGCAGCTCTTTGATTCAAGCACTGTTCTTTGGACTACTTCCCAAAAAAGGAAGACGGAAATGTGTTTTGTAATTGGAAAAATGTATTTGTACGTTTTATAATGTTTGCTTGTTGATGTCGTAGAACAAGAAAGAAAGTTTAGGTCTTTGTTATAGATACAATATTAATTTAAAGACTCACCGTAGCAGCTTTTATCTAGTCAGGCTTCTCTCTTCAAAGATAGTAACTTCAATCTTAAAAGGATTCAGTCAAGGAAGAATATTTAAAGCAAGGTCAGACAAATTTTACATTTAATTAAGGCAAACTGGATTTTTTTAAGAAAATACAAACTATAATGATACAGTAGCTATTTAGCATGTTTTAACATTCATCAACAGAGTATAAAACAGATTTTGTGGTAACAGCATCTTCCTTCAAGCCTTTCTCTGATTGTTTCTCGTGGCCGTAGCTGACTTACATTATGCTGCTGTTGGCATGATTTTCTTCAAGCGAAAGTCTAGCTTTTCCATAAAGAGCATATTTCGAGTTTGCATATAAAATAATAATAGGAAGGATCATGGATGAATAAAGAAAACTCAATACACCGTTGGAGGCAAAACCCTATTCCTATAAAAATTTCAATAAAAAAAAGGCAAATTTTAAAGTATAAAATTACCCCAAATTTCTCCAAAATACACTTTCAGTGCATCAAAGCATGTACCTAATAATTACGCAAAATTATGTCATAAGACTATGGTGACAGCATGAGCTACTAACCCTGATATTCTTACTCTAAACCTAACTAATCATACTTCTCATGCCTAAACCTAAGCAACCCCACTAAGGAAGGCAGCAGGTAATTCAGCATAATAATTAGACAAAAAACGTTTGTTACCCAATGTAAGTCAATGGAAAAAGTATTTTTGTGCCCAAAGATCATGTGAAGGACCCGGAAGTTATATTCCCAATATTTTGCACCTATGTTAAATTTGCTTCAAAGCCCGGCACTCTTACTGTGGGCTTGGAAAGGACTTCAACCCCTCAAACTTGTGTTTGTGAATCCGGTCGAAGGTGCGCGGGCCATCAACTTGCGACATCTCGGCTTGCATGTCGAACGTGAAGGTGCTTGGTTTGTGAACCTCTGACTTTTGTGCCATCTGCGGGGCCTCACGCCAGTGCCACGCATGAGTAAAAACAAAGCTTCAGACTCAAAGGACATGTAAATTCTCAGATGGTAGTATTAAGCAATCACATCGGTTCAGGTGAGACATTCCTGTCAATCTTCCGTTGCTCCCGTGCCAAAGTCAGCACAGCAGCCTGACAGTGTCTAAGAAATAATCCAGATGACTGCCAACGCTACAGAATCCTGGGCGAGAGAAGGAACAGAGCTCAGCTGTGAACAATTTCAGTCATATTTTGTTATCCCTAATCCCTCATTGCCGCCCAGTTACAATTATCTGAGATGTTGAGTCACCCCACACACACACACACACACACTAGCTGGTACAGCCAGGATGTTGGTGCACCCGCTGATTTTACACAGATGCTATGGATTACATACTAACTTTTATCTGCTGTTTTTACAGGGTATCCCTACATAGCGTTGGATTTCCAGTAAATCGCTCGGACTGCTGCTTTCCATTTTCATCCAGCAGTTAGAGGGAAGGACGTGGTGGGTGCAGAAGGCCTGTAAATCACTTCAGCTATTAGGTCATTGTGAAATCTCCTTGTTCAACTAAGCAGTGGTGTGATTTCATTCACATTTCCTGATCTCAGGGTATGATTAACACGTTTAATTTACCACAAATATTCCACTTATCATTCCCGTTTCCCGGACATGATCATTCTTGCATTATACAATTTTTTGTTATTGTAAAAACCTTCTTTCTTTGACTCTGTTTCTAATTTGTTTGTATATTTGGCAATCTGAGTTTGAGTCAGATAAATGCCTGAAAATGTAATCTATTCAGGCCCTATCAGAAAAAAATACCACCAAAAACATGTAACACAAACCATGAACTGTACACTACTTACTAGTTAATTGTCACCACAATAAGTATACATCAGGGGCTTTTCTGCTCAGAGTTGATTTCTTCTTAACTAAACTGCAGAAACACAGAGCGCATGGGGCGGAGAAAAGCGACTCGCTCTTTAACGTAACAGTCACTAAAAACCATCCCATAAAGCCGCAACTGCTGCTAAAACACACTCTGTCTAAACAAGGCCTGAGGGGTCATTGTTTGCAGATTTATTTTCCAAACAGTTACACAAGGCAAAACATTGAAGGTTTGAGAAAAACATCTCAGCTGAGTGTTTTGAGACTAAATCACCATGACACTTTTTGGTAGGATACGACTCGCAGACCTCTCTCAATGGGATCGGTGAGCAGGAGGCCTCGTGGTGCGTAGATCTTGTCATTCTGCTCCTGAATGTACTTCGCTATCTTCTTCAAAACCTGAAACAGCACGGCAATCACACGTTTCACATTTCACACATATTTCTTATGGATGAAAAACCTGGAATAAGTGACTATATTTTCAAGCACAAAGTATTCGGATTATTACCAGCATCCCGAAAAGCGCAATATTTCTACTAAGCTGTTCACATGGCTAATGGAAAGAAATAATCCACTAATATACATGCAGCTTGTGGCAAGACAGCCTTCCTCTTAATGTTTTCAAGCGGCTTGGCGCTATTTTGTGTGGATCCAAAAACATGTTGATGTCCAGGTTTTTCATAATGTTTCAAAGAAGGTGTGTATTTCCTTCTGACCAGAAATGTGGGCTTATGTTTTGGGACTGCGTCTATACCTCAGGCTCGGAAGTGTTAATTGTTGTGTGCACAGAGCTGGCTGTGAGCAGCAAGAGGCTGTGTGATGCAAACTGCAGTTAAAATCTCGATTGAGACTCATTGCCCCGAGGCACTGTACAAAAAGATGCTATTAAAACCTTATTAATATCAACATATCTCACGTCTTAACTCGAAAATGCTACATTCGTAATCAGGCTTAATGCACAATATATCCAAACAGAATATCACTTTTCCATGACAAGTATCAAATAACAGTGTATAATAACAGAGTTTTGTGTACATGTAAAACATAACTATCGTAACAGAAGATGTTTTCTTTAAGAATCTCAATCTCTAACATTAGCATTTACACAAGACACAACTGAAGTTTCTATTTTCTGTTGATCGACTAATCAATAAATGAATTTATTTTCCGCTTAAGACAAATACTCCTGTTGGTTTTAGCTCCATAGCGTTTTGTCTGCACAGAGGCCGCTCAGCAGGAAGGACAATGAAACTCCATAATCCTGACCAAGTGTTGGTTTGTAATTATGTTAATAAGTAAAAGCATTTTGACACTGTGAATGTGGAATGTGGTTAATCGGAAACTTGTGCAGTGTTATGTTTGCAAGTGCCTCAGCTGATGCTTGCTAAGACATAGCTAATGTTAGCTTGCTAACATAACTTTTTATATATCATTTTTGTTACCAACTACACCCCTGGAACACATGGGGTGCTAAAATCTAATGCTTTTAGATAGCTACAGATATTCTTTAGTGTTTCAGTCCTTGGTCAGATATTGGGCGGCGACTGTTTTTCTTTCCTCTGAGCGTGGTAATCAGATGAGCTCTCTGTCTTCTATTGCAAGCTTTGTGGATCGTGCTTCATCGGACTGAGAAATCAGATTTGAAATACAAAAAAAGCATTTGTATTTGATCAAATTTGATTTGTAATTGATCAGTGTTTCACTTTTTTCCCCTTTTTTAAGTCCTTCCATCATTTAGCTGCAGTGTAATAGATAAGAAGAGAGTTTGTAGGAGTGTTTGGAGGGAAGCCATTCTGTTTTTAAGTTAGTTAGGACTTGAAATCTTTAATTATTTATTTCAGATCATGAAACAATTTTCGTGTGTGGAACTGGATTGCAAAGATTCAACATACTGTTTGCTTTGTTTTATTTAGTAAGATTTAATAGAGTTATTAAAGCATGTACACTTTGCAGAAATAAAAAAAAAGTATTGCATGTTTTTTCTAAACAATCACCTTTATTTTGTTGCTTGCATGGCCAAGCATGTGTTTCAATGTGGTTGGCCATTCATTATTTCGAAAAATAGAAGAAGAAGAAGAAGAAGAAGAAGAAGAAGAAGAAGAAGAAGAAGAAGAAGAAGAAAAAGAAACAGCCATACCACCAATAAAGACCAAAAATCTCATGACATAAATCAGAGGTGCTGATTATACCTCTACTGTTGCTCCTCACTTTATAAGAAAGCAGTCATTTTGTTTCCCAACTAAAGTCTGTTAGTGTAGAAAAAGTTATCCGCCACTTAAACGTGGTAATCTGGAAAGACTGCTATTTCACTGTGAAGCTTAGTGGATTTTCAGTATAAATGACATGACTTTAGGTAATTTAAATGAGGAATGTTTCATGTAAAAACTTGTTACAACAGTTACACTTTTTTTTTTTACCACAATTTGTCTTGTTCGACAGTGATTCATAATATTTTAATTTTAGTGTACCATAGGAATGTCTGTTCATTATGTAGTGGTTAGAAATTGTTTTGGAAATGCCCACATGACTCATATTAATGGGTAACCATATGTTACCTTGTATAATCTGTAAATACTTATTTTAATGTATGTGCCATTTTGCTTTTGGTTGACTCATTGTATTTCATGTTGGGAGTGGGGCCCCCTGCTTTTTTCAGTGAGGCAGCTTTGAAGATGCCTCTACCGTAATAACTTGATTGACACTCATTATTAGAATCAAGAGGCTCCAGAGTGCAATTATTTTGAAAATCTGTCAATTGCCACTAGGTAAACCGTGACTTTTTCCAGGCAAGTAAGATTCCGGGGTTGCCCGTTAACACCTGTTCAGGGCCCTGAAAAGGCCCAGACTCAGAATCCCAGGTGGAGGTAACCGCTGCACCATCAAAGCTATTTTCACACCGTTGCACTGCAACAAACATCAAAGCTTTTTTGATATTGGATTTTACACAAAAGGCGAGACAAAGGCATAAAGTGCCACACGGGTGAAATGTGGCTCACCTTCTCATAGTGAGTCTCCATACAAAGAAAGATGATGTATGCTGTAAGGCAGGCCAGACAGCCTTCAATGTATGACTGGCTTCCCAGCTTTTCTGCTTCGGTGTACAGGTTATTCAGTGTCCGCACCGTCTCCTCAAACTGGTGCTTTTCAATCTGAAACATAAAAAAGGATCAACGGGTTAAAACCTTTCCACAAGTTACAGAGCCAAACGTTGATCTGGACTAAAAGTGTTTGAGAGCTTTCTGTCTCTGTTGGGAGATCCGTGGGGAAACTTGTCCTAGCACCAGATTGTTTTCCTCAATTCGTTCCATCTCAAGATAAATGAGGTGTATTTTCTTGGGCTAGTCATACATCATGGGATTGCTGGGCCACCTTCCCATACTAAAAGCCTCCCCTGAAATTACTAGGATGCCTTGGCAAAATGCTCTGTCAATGTTTTCACATAAAAACTGACAGGGTGAACAGGCTGAAAACAGTGCACACACAGTGATAATCCAGGAAGGGATGTGGATGGTTTTTACTTGGCACAGGCACACCTTGACTATGATAAATACATATTTCTGATGTTCTGCAGACAGCTTTGAACTGTAACCATGACTGGCTGATAAATCAAATCAGTGTTCCTTACAAATTCCTCAAATCAAAGCTCGCTGTGGGGAAGACTGAAGTCAGGAATAAGTGCTGGACTCAGAGGACGTTTTGACTGGGTTGTCGACACTAGTTCCATGCTGGTGTCCAGGATGGATCTGGTGATGATACTGAGGGTGAAAAAGTGGAGACTGAGAGGGCATCCTGAGCCCCTGTAAGCCCTCCAAGGTTCTGCTCCTTCGTGACCGAGGAATGCAACAGCAAGCTCCAAAACATCAGTGGTCTAAGGTGTGTTTGATTGCCGCCATTGAGAGCCTTTTGTTTTCCTTCTAATTTCAATTCAAACTACATTCTGCCGTCTGAACGTCTTTGTTTTATGTCTAGCGTTCCCAAAATGCGAGATGTGAGTGCAAGGCTTAACAGTGCTGACAAATTTAAGTGAGTATGATAGTTTTAATCATAAAGCTTGGGTAACATCGGAGAAACCAGCAAGAGAAAGCTAGATTTTGAAAGAATGATTGAACAGAAAAAACCCAGTGCTGTCAACTCTTTGCCATTGAAAGTAACTGCAGCTAATGATCGAGTGCACGGCAGAGTGTGCGCAGGTAAGCCGGCAATTAGCTAGTCCGTTCAATCATTGTCAAGAGTCCTGCGACACAGATAACACGTATTGTTTTCTTTTGCATTAAAATCATGTGTTTAATGTTTCTAAAATATGTAACCTACCCAAAGGTTTAATTCTAACTGTCACTGAATATGATGGAAAACAAGGAAATACATATTAAACTATATTGAACAATGACTCAAATTAACGAAACTCTCTTGAATAATTTGGCAATCGAGCTGGCAAATACATTAAGAACACAGAGTGCTTTCCCAGTTCTTTGGTGCAATTTTCCAAAAACATTAAAACAGGTACAAACTACCAAAAATAATAAAAGTCCACAGCCTCCGATAATTATGTGCAAGAATGATGATGATACAGTGTGCAAATCTCAGCAACTCAAAAACTGAACTGTATGGTAAAACCAAACATGGGTAAAAGAAATGTTGGCTAAAAGGAACTGGGTTTTTTTTTTCAACATTAAGATTCTGCAAACATTTTACAAAGAGACAAATGAAAAATGGAAGCCACAGAACAGCTTGGCATAATTCTGCATATTTCTTGAACTAGGATTACAGTAAAACATTTTAAAAAAATATGTGGGAAGACATTTTGATAGGAGACTTGAGCTTTTACTCTCCCAAAGGGGGAACATTCTTCATTTGTCCAGCAGTTCAGCATGTCTCTGTGAACTAAATCCTACCGGAAAACATTGGAGACCACCCAATCAAGAGGGAAGTGCCAATAAACCACCAGTGAGCAGTTTAAGTGTTCTGAGGCTGCTCTTTTCATGTGGTGCATGCATTAAAAACTGAAGCCTTCTGTCCTTCGAACTCAGAACAGTTTTTTGGCTGGCACCTTCTTTAATGTGGCATTAGAAGCTTTTGAGTCTCAGCAACCTGTTCTCCCTCCTCCGCATCATTGCCGGGGCCTGCTCTTAAAATAGTGACACCCACAAAGCATGTTAAACCAGACAGGGGTCCGCGTTCGCAGGCTGAGGACAGCCGGGCCGGGAGCTGGAGAGAGAGTGCAGGACACTAAGCTCACGATGAGGTCTGGAGTGGTGATGTAAACCTCACGTCTTGAGCCACCGTGACCCACCTTCACCCTGGGCCTATAGAAGCCAACCGAGAGCTGGCCGCAGCATACCGAGGACCAGCCAGTGAGTGTGTGTACGTATGTATGTGTGTGTATGTATGTATGTGTGTATGTGTGTGTGTGTGTGTGTGTTTATGTAAGTTTATATATATATATATATATATATATATATATATATATATATATATATATATATATATATATATATATATATATATATATATATATATATATATGTATATATGTACATACATAAATACATATAGACACATACACATACCACATGTACTTGTAATACTTACATACTAATACGTGTAATACTTTAGTACATACTCGTAGTCTCGCCGACAGGCAGCATTAACTTCTGTTCTCAATGAGCAGCGAGTGCTGCAACAAGCAGTTTCGCCTCACAAAGCCCTCACAGGGGCGGGCAGTCTACGGGCAGACTCCGCGTCTAGATAAAAGTCAATTGCGCATGCACTATGGCAGAGCACTTTAAGTCAGGATCACTTCTGGATCTTTGCTCTTCTCTCAAAGAGGAGAACTTTCCACACATCACAAGATGTTTAGTGCACTTGTTCAAGCCAACACAGACTTGACTTTTCTCACTGAGGAAGAAAAACTTAACTGAAAAACGTTAAAAGCACTTATTGCTTTTGTATAAAGTGAATCAATTGCTTGGACCAAATTGGACCAAAGAAGGAGTTGTTTGTCCCTCACAGGGACCCTTACTACTGAACAGTACCTGTTCAGAAAGAAAAAATAAAACAGATTTATATACTATATTTGTATGTATGTTAACTTGCTGTTGCTCCAGAGAACCTGTTATATTCTTCTGATAACATTACTTTAAAATAAAAGTGTGCAATATACTAGTTTTTCATTACTTCATTATTGAATTTGGCACATAATGCCATTAATTGTGATTTATTGCAGAAAAATCAGGAGATTAATCAGTTAATTTTTTCTTTGCCCAGCCCGAGTATTTTTTTTATCAATTGGTAGTCTCTTTAGTCCTGGGTTTTGGTAGGTTCTGTAGCCCCCTCAACACAACTGGTTCCAATGCTCATGCTATATGCATAAATCCTAACAATTACAAATT
Organism: Clinocottus analis; assembly: GCF_023055335.1. Classification (NCBI taxonomy): domain Eukaryota; kingdom Metazoa; phylum Chordata; class Actinopteri; order Perciformes; family Cottidae; genus Clinocottus; species Clinocottus analis. The sequence continues at coordinate 2,643,283 of NW_027176229.1, read as the reverse complement.
TAATTGTCATGGAAATTAACTGTTTAAACTGTATGTTTGTCTGCTCCATGCCGACAAATTACACTTCGCTGACTTGATACTTTAATACCTGTGCTTGAATTTTGAGGTCTGTGCTACAAAACTGTACATTGCTGTAGCACCAGTGCTATGTACACAATGTTTAACATGCAGTTCTGTTCATTATTCTTTCTTAACTATCTTTCATGAAAACCTATGGTTAAATAATTTTCAAAAAATCTACCGTGTTAAAATTGTGGATGATCCCCAAGATATTGTATATGTTGGTCATATTGCAGAGTCCTATCCAGAGTAGTCCGGTCCAAACACCAGTATGAGTGTTTTATGGATGTAATGGAGACATGAAGTTACTATAAATCAATGCCATACTTTGACTGAACAAGTCATTCTGAGAAACAGTGAGGTGCGTCCTACCCGGGACTCCAGCTCAGAAGGGAACTTAGTTTGGAACTGGCACACGGTGCCGTTGGTATAATCCCTCTGGATGAAGATTTTGGCAGCGATGGCTGTCTGTTGTCTCATGTCCTGCAAACTGTGGGTCTGTGAAAAAAGGGGATGACAATTAAAACATGATCATACATTGATACAACAGCCCTGTCTATTAATCAGGGAACATACTGAGCCCATCTCACTTGTGGTAGCTTCATGTTTATATCACGCAGATTCTGAAAAAAAGTCTAACTTTTATGTATGTGCCATATAACGATGTTTTTAAAACAGATTTTCAGTTATATTACATATTATATATTACCATACAAAGACTGTCAGTGAAAAGAGCACTTCACATGGCAATACGCACTATTATAGTTTTATTTCTTACATATTCAGCTGTATTTGTGGATATTGAAACAATATTCTTGACAATATTAAACACTTATTGTTGCATGATAAATATTTCTCAAGTTTAGAATTGACAGACACATGTGCTATGTTACAAAGGTTAGTAATCATCACTACAATTGTTTTTGGCTTGCAAATATAAAAGGATAACATATTGTAGGTTGCACATAGTTATGCCATACTCAGCAAACAAAAACATGGTGTTATGTGTAGCACAAAGGAAGGCAAACACAAAACACTAAGATATTATTTTTCACAGAAGACATGTGATGCGTCACAGCAGGATAACCACAGATGTAAATAATACAAATTAATGATGGCTGAATTCCATTTAACTGCTAGTGGGACACTTGAGCAAAACAGAATCCCCGTTAGTAACGCCTTTACTTTTCTTACTATGGCCTGTCAGTATGTCTGATCTTCACAAGGCCTACTTGCAATTTAAAATTGTAATTAAAAGATAGTAGAATTATACCAGTGTATATTCATTGTCTGGCACCAATTAGGCTAATTCATTTATCGACGCATCCTTTCTGCACCAGACCACCATCTGATCCACAGGCACAGTGAGTTGGTCTACACACACCGCAGGTGAGCTAGTGTTAGCGTTTAAGATAATGGCAGCAAAGGACTACTGTCACCGACCATCCTCACTGGCGTTACAGTCCTTACATGACCAGGAGGCAACGTTTTTATAATGTAACGTCACCAGAAGCCGTATTCGTCCCCTCTCCCTGTGGCACAGTTGTGTAGCCAGATGTGTAATTAGCACGCTGCCAATTAAATCGGCATGACTTTTCCAATCCAGCAAAGTGAGGGAAATGATTTACATTAATCAGCTTTGCTCCTTGTTCAAATACAAACAGGATGCCGACAATGTCGCATTTAAAACTTTCATGAAACCCAGAGCTTGTTAACAATGACACGACTGATAACGCTCGTAGTCCCTATTAATATTATGATAACGTTAACCGTCAAGTGACCGAGTGGCCACAGAGTATGGCTTAACAGAGAGGGTCAACTTTCCTTCGGTTTTTCAGTCCGACACACTCCCATAAATCATGTATACAATGAGACATTAGAAAAATAAATGTTCACACCCCACTGACATACGAAACAATAAGGTTTATAAACGTTAGTTTACCTCTGCCATGTTGAACAAGATTTATGTTTACTTTCCGCTAGAAGCTATGTATGTCCTACGAAATAACCTTTCCCGGGAGGAACATTTGCGTAATGACAAAGGTTCCGGTTTGTAAAGGACCGTGTAAAAAATAAAAGAAAGAAACTATGTAACTAGTGGTAGAAAGTAACTCAATACATTTACTCAAGTAGCAACGCAATTCAAAGGTATATTATTTAAGTGTGTTACTTTATACTTTAACTCCATGCAAAGAGTTTTACACATACAACTCCACTATATGCTATAAATTATAGTTATAATTACTCGTAGATTAAAATTTAAATATATAAAATAATTTAATACAATGCACTTACTAACACCATAATATATATATATATATATATATATCTATATATATATCTATATATATATATATATATATATATATATATATATATATATATATATATATATATATATATATATATATCTATATATATATGTACACATATAATTGTTACATAAGCCAAAGTATCGTAGTAAAACACTAAGCTTTTCCTTTAAATAAGACGTGCACTTTGATACGACTTGGAAGGTTTTGTTTTGTTTGTTTGACAATAAAGTCTGAGGACCACACTGAACTTATTTTGGGTTTCTGTTTCAACGATAGCATTCAGCTTTTTATACTCAAGAGAGGCAGATGTCCCTGGCATCGGACCCTTACAGACCCTGACAGCTGTAGTTGTGCAACTTCATACTTTAAAATTTTCGTAAATATTCATCATTGAAAAGGGCTCCCAACCTAGAACCAAATATAATCAAAACACTATGTTGTGTTATTAGTTTGACAGCAAGCAGCAGAAAAGCGACCCTCACTGCATGCCTCTTAGGGAATAAGAGCAACAGTATAACAACTTTCGCAAAGTCAAGACAAATTTTCACAGCCTGTCAGGAGTTGGTGTTCAGTTTTGTGATCTGACTGCCTTGCCTGTGAGGAATGCATTTTTCACAGTCTGCCATCCCATGCATCACCAGGCCTGATCCCGATTTTCAGTGGATAATTAGTGGATCTGTATGAATGTAAAAATGCAACTGCTCTTGCACTGGGCTTGTTTGTCTGCTGGCATGGGGCTGGGCCTTTTAAGCCCCTCTCCGATGTGGTGGTTGGTGTGGGAGAGACCACTAATGAGCACCATTTGGGCCATTCATTTACAACACATGCTGGTTAATAGCCCACGACAATAGTTTTACTGCTGCTCAGGCCGCTCTGTCTGAAGTGGCTCTCGAATAGAAACACTATACATCCTCCATAGAACCACAGCTGGAGATATATATATATATATATATATATATATATATATACATATATATATATATATATATATATATATATATATAGATATAGATATATATATATATATAGATATATATATATATAAACGATAAACAAAAAAAGCCTTGCACTTTCATACTACAAAGTGGAAGAAAAAAAACTGTCATCAAACATCATTGTGTGAACATGATGGGTAGAGCTTAACCTCTGTCTGTGAAGGAAAATCTGCTCAATTATATTTGTATGTTTTTTTTCCTGGTAATTCTTTGTTTTGATGACTTAGCCTGAAGTGCCTGTGTTTTACCATAATCACTCACATCTCGACTCAGGCATTGAGCATTTACCGCCAAAGGTAGAGACAAATTAAACAGACTACCTCACACTGAAGATGAAAGAAGGGGGATTTTTACACCACCATTTTTAAAGAGCACCCCATGTTCAGACTGCAGACAGTATCCAAAGATCAAATCACACCATTTATGTGGTGGAACATTACGCATGTCTTTCAGAATCACTCTAGGTAAACTTTTGAGGTACCTGAAAAGTTTTCTTTTTTTTCTGTGTCATCTTCATTTACTCTTAACCAGTAACATGTGGACTGATATTACACATCTGAATAAAATCTTACATGTGTACCTTTTATTACAACCAAAATTATTTAAATAGCCCGAGTGGTTGCAGAGATAAACCCTTTATAGTTTGGGTATGTGATTTTTGAGGAAAGGGCCTAAAAAATAGGGTGGTGTTGTATTGGTTAAGTACTTCAGAAAATGCTGTACTTTCTACTCCACTACATTTATCTGACAGCTATTACTACTAAGTTACCTCCAGATTTACCCAAAACATCCGATTATAAAATACTGTACAATGTTAGAAGTCAAAATAACAAAAAGTATTCATGTTGCTCCTTGTTGAGCAGCTACTCCAATAAAATGCTTACTTGTGAATGCTCAGTAATAATTATCCCATAATATAATGAATAATAACAGAACATTACAGGGGCATTTCTATGTGGGTACTTTTACTTTGATGCTTTTAAGTACATCATGCTGAAAATACTGTCAAACTTTTATATATGAAGACACACATTTAAATATAGTCTCTTAGTATTCATTTGTGTCTGATATGGGTGTTTTACACAAAGGGTTCAATTACATTCTCACGCTTCACAATCTATGAAGAAAGGGTTTTTGGTTTTAACCAACATTACCTTTCTCTTCCATTTTATTGAAAAGTTCTCTCTCAGTGTAACAAACTGAGAAGAACATTGTAGGTTTCTAAACTTATTTAGAAAACATTCATTCTTCAACAGATGAATCTGAAAACAGAAGTCTTCAAACATCCAACTAACAAGTAACAGAAGGCAAAACACTTTTTTCCACTGTCGAATGCCGGACATTTGTTATGGAATAGTTTTCTGTTGTGGTATTTGAACATGTACTGAAGTAAAGGATGTCGATACTTCTTTCACCACTTAGCATGTGTACTGGCCTCTGTATTCCGTCTTCTCCTTTTGAAGCGATCCACCTCCCGTTGAAGCCTTAGCTGGAGATCCACACATGCAGGAGTTCCTCCAGATACAAGCTGGTTCATTTTATTGTGCTTTATATTCCATTGACTAAAAACTAAGGATACAAGTGTTGCCAACGTCATGTCCTTGACAGAAAGTTGCTTCTTGTGCTGCAATGTGAAATCCTTCTATCCCTTAATATACCCTAGCCCCAAAGCTCCAAACTGCTTCCCTGTGAACATGAACCAACAGCCAAGTAGCAAAACAGTGCCGAGCTGTTTCTGTCGGCTGCCAGCATGCCTGTGTGTTCTCAGTGTTTTCCTACATTCACATTTTAAAGAGGTATCAAGGAATCTGCGCCTTTTGGTGACCTTTATTGGCAAGCTATAGAAGCTGAAGCAATTTGAATAGAGCTGGCACATGTTGGTGTGTGGGAAATCACAACAGAGATTATCAGTATTCTGCTTTGATCAAATGGAAAATAGAATTGTTTGAGTTTGGTTAAAAATATGAAATCAATGCAGAAATAATCAAATAAGTATGGTAATTCATTAATATATACTTAAATAAATTTGTTGACGAAGTAGCAGTTTACAGACACAAAATACAAAACAAAACAACAAGGATTGAAGATATATACATAAAAAATAGAATTAAATAAAAATGTATTAATTCATAATAAATAAAACTATATTAACCCAAAAATTGCTTCCGTAGCTGCGACTACGGTGTATGAAAGTTAGATAGTTCTGATGTGACACCTTGCATGGTCGCTTGTCTCATCAGTGTGTGATTGATTCCTATGTGAAGCATCTTTGAGTATTCAGAAAAGCTCTATATAAATTCAAAGCATTATTATTGTTTTTAAATACTGAAATAAATTCATGTGTGACTGATGCAATAAATAAAGATATATATTTATAACTTTTACATTTATTAATTTCTTTGTCTAAATAATTTCTATTCATGTATTTTGTTTATGTTTCTCTACAGCTCTCGATTTTATTACACAAAATAATAAATAATTATTAATTTATTATTTATTAAACTTTTTGTTCCTTAACACATATGTAAAAATTGTGTTCATTAATGCCTGTGTATTTATGTATTGCTTATTAGGTCCTTTTTTTCATCCCCCACAGCCTCCGCTACTGAGCAGCTGAAATGTCAGCACATGGAGGAGTGTACTGGAATTCCATTAAGTGTGGACTTCTCATTACAAATCGTGCTGGTAGATGAAAAGCCAGAAATCTCAGCACCTGCCCACATACTTATTTAGTCATTCGCATTCATCAACAACCACATTAACCACCATAGACAACAGCAAATTAACTCTGGATAATCATTTAATCTTTTAATTTAGGCTTATAATAATGTGTATAAAGAGCTGGGATATTCTTCAAAGCTTCTTATAAATGAAAGAATTGAAAGTTTGACTGTTTTCACGCACGAACGCATCAGTCACACATGGTTTATGTGTACCAGGAGTCCCTCATGCCACCCAAAATTGCCATTCTAATGATATGTTGTTATTATCTCACCTCCACTTGCATCAGTTGTGGTCTACAGTATTATACAGACTGTGGAAATTCAAGCAATCACTTTCATCAAGATGCATGCAAGAATTAAAGGGAAACATACATGCCTCTCAATGTTTATTAGCTGTTTAATATCCTGTTTAGGGTGTCTTTTATCATTTTAGTGTTATTAAGTCCCTCGGTTAAGTCACCGTTTCCTGTATGTAGTGTTCCCCTCTCAGTTTCACTGGCCCTTGAAGATATACAAATGATCTAAATCCGAGTCCACATGGCTTGTTATGTGCACACAATCTTTCCACCCAAGTAATATTGTACACATTTTTTTCTGTCAAAAAATGGAATCTTTATTTTGTGGCACAAATGAAGACACAGAATAGCAAAAGGTCCCTTATTCATTACAGCAGGATGTGGGTTGCCCTCATGTTGGGCATGTTTTGACTGGGATTGGGGAGTCGGATTACCTCATATTTCATTCTGCAGTCTGAGAGGCATTAATCATCCCGTTAAATCCAGACATTTTTATAGTGTTGTGTGTGAGAGTGCTTATAACCCACATAACTCTGCTGCTCATTTAAGACCTGTGTACCCAAATGTCCAACTTAACAAGCAGACATCTTTGCAGCTGGCCATTCCTTCACAGTTCCAGTGACCAAAACCTTCCTTTACAAAAACAGCCGCCAAAACTTTACAATAAAAAAAGTCATTTCAATCCTTTTTTCCCTCCGACAGGTTTTGTTGAAAAGAAATACAACAGTGAAGCAGTGAAAACTATACAACAATATGAACTGTTAAATGCCTTCTTTCTAAAGATTTACAGTCGGCAGGGTTTACTGGTAAAATACATTCAACCATATGAACGTTTATCAAAAGCAATTCCCAATTGTCACCATGTTATGGCATTTGTTTTACCCAGACAAGATTAGCTGTTTTCAGGCAGGCTTCTGTAAAAACAACAAACTATGTTTTTCTGTCGACAATCTTTTGCATACTTAGCTGATGTGCACTGACTAAAAGACGTACACTGTCTGTCTGCTAGTACCACAATCACGTCTTTCTCTCCTGTAAAATGTATCACGGCATAATTTGGAAAGTTTGTAAAATAAAGCTTTTCTAGAATAATGCATACATTTTAGTAATGATAACATATACTGTACATGTTATTAATAAATAATAATACTAATTTTAGAATAAAGGGAAGTGACTTCAAGGACATACCAATTCAACAATAATTAGCACTAAAGAACAAAGTTCTTTCAGGATATCATTCAGAAATCAGGAAGGCATAAAATAAAGCTTTACCGGACTGGTTCAAAGTTAGTAGTTTTTAATTGTAACTAGTGTTAAGTTGCATCATTTTTATCCGGAAACTTGAAAAAAAAATATGGTTGAAAGTTCCAATTAAAGCTAAGAAGTGGACCTTGAGAAAATATGTTTATTTATTTGTCAAACATGTGCTTCATGTTATGTGTTGCATATAGTTTTAAATGCTTTTGTTTAAAGCTCATGCAGGTTCAAAACTGTACCATTTTGTTGAGCTAATCGTCCAATGCATGGGAAATAAACCGTACAGACATAGTGCTTGATTTACTTTTAAGAATGTCAATACATTTGCAGAGCTTTTGGTCTGATCACAATAAAAATAATGCACTTAAAGTTTACAATATACACCAATGTGCTGCGGGACAGAACTCATGTTACAGCAGAAGTACTATTGCAATTAGTTGAAGAGAGAAGGCGGAAATTAGATGCTTGGCAGTGTGTCTCAAGGAAGAGACCAAACAATCATGTGGTGCTGATTGGTGAGATACACACAGATGTTTTAAATTAATTGTGTTGATTATGGCAACATACTCTCCCACTAAAAAAAGCAAAGTTTGAAGAAAAAAGTGATTCCACTTGTAAAAACGCATCCGTAATCATGAATCATCAATACAGCATGATGTTCATTTAGTCAAATAGTCCATAAAGCAGGGTATGCTTTGTGCCGGGGCTACCTTGTGATTGACAGGTCGCTAGCAGGAAGTTAAAGGCTCTTAACGCTCTAGTTTTTTATCTTTTGCAAGGTCTTATGTTTTGCCTGTCTTGGTCTGCAATTATTGTTTTCGTCAACTCAGGGGATTATTTTTGCCACTAGTGCAGGTCTTTTTGTAGAAGCACAAATTCATTCTGGCCCAGTTTTACTTCAATAGCCCAATGCTTTAACCACTACTTTATTCCTACTTCTACTCCTACTTTATCCAGACCTGTTGCACAATTTGAAATACCACAGGCAATTAACTGCATTGTATTGTTTGGACTTCACATTGCTCAGTTTTTAGATCTACCAACTGCAACCGTTCGCAAACAGATTCTCACCCCCTCAAAGAGAGCAGATTAGACCAAAGCAAACTGCAGTTTTTGTACAGCTCTCCCTCCCCACACTGTCGTAATTATGAGCTTTATAAGAAGCTTTAGAAGAAAGATAATAAAGAGCCGCAATAAGGGGCTAGCGCGAACCAAGCTGTTTAGAAGACCGATCGTGTTTTATCCCTCATAAAACCACGTCATGGTCTAAGATTGACTTGTCTGCTCTCTCTTCTGGCTTTCATTACCTCGCTTCAGAACTCTTGTGTCTTCTGTGGGGAAATGGTACATTCCATGTAATGTAGTGATTGCCAAACAATAAGCTGTCTGGTGACTATTGTTATAAACGCCCCCCCCCCCCCTTCCCCTTCTACCACTCTCCATTCTAGACGCCTCTCTGTATCTTGCAAAAGCAGGAGTTCTCTCAAAGAGAACTTAGGGAGCATATTTTTCAAGTGCTTTCAAGTGAATATTCAATGGAATTGTCCTTTTAGGAATGAGTCAAAGGGTTTAAAATATTGTATTCTGTTTTGTCCTCATAATACTCACATGCAATGTATACACTGCATGTGAGAGAGTAACTCGTAATGTGCCATACCAACAGTAAAGTGATCCCTTTCTAGTGGGACCTCACAGAATCGCATAACGTGAATCCATATGTGAATTGAAACTCGAAATACTTGCTGATGCTGCCCACCACTGCTCAAGAACAGAAAGAAGTGTTGTTGACAGCATGATTTGTAGAAATTGTGACAAGTTCAACGTTTTGTCACACATCGCAATGACAATTACACTTATTCTCATCATCTTGTGAAACAGAAGTACTTTACCAACATGAAAGAAAAAGCTGATTGTCATTGATGGCGTACTTATATAACGTAAATGAGCTATGAATAACACAAACCCTTTCCTTGTGCACCATTGGTGACATGAAAAACAAAAAGGTTTATGTAAATGAAAAGGGTATGTGAATGACTTCTTCAGGACAAGCACACAGTGCTGCATTCATATCGTTCAGATTACAATTATAAGCCACCAAGTGGGAACAATGGTACACATAAGCCACCAAGTTGTTATCCTGAGTCAGTGATACCCAGAATTTCTGACAGCTCTGATAACTCCCACATGGTGAAAAGAACTACAGAAATACAACACACTTTTTTTCCTGAATATTACACATATAATGGCTTCATGCCATTTTACAAAAGAGTCAACAAATTGCAAAACCATGGCTGCAAAACCTAATTTGACCACTATAATAATGAATACATCTAATTTAAAACACAATAATTGGTTTGCATCCGCTTTTACTTGATATTTAATTGCTACAAATATGTAACACAAAAAAGTTGCTTAATTGGGCTATTTAAAAGGTGTGGCTACAAGGCTCCAATTAAGAACAAAGACTCCCAATTTGAAATAATTGGAAGCTGTTCTTCCCATTATGCTGATATTACAAGAAACTGCCAACTTTAAGGGTCAGTGTGTGTGTGTGTGTGTGTGTGTGTGTGTGTGTGTGTGTGTGTGTGTGTGTGTGTGTGTGTGTGTGTGTGTGTGTATGTGAGTGTGTGTGTGTGTGTGTGTGTGTGTATGTGTGTGTGTGTGTGTGTGTGTGTGTGTGTGAACACAGAATAAGAAAATAGAGAAAAGTCCTAAATGCTCAATACGCTCTATACGAATGTATAATAAAGTTTAGCCAAAGTAAATATTCAGCAGTGTAAGTTTGACAAATATGTTTATCTTCCAAAGACACAGTCTTTTCATATGACATTCCCTATTTGTGTTGCTATCCAGCATACATGAAAGAGTGGAACTTTGAAAATAAACCATTTGATTTAGCTTACCCAGAAATGCAATTTTTATTTTTTTAATAAGAACCGTGGTGTTTTTTCTTTTTCCTATTTCAACAATTAAATTCAAAAAGGGGAAACATCTTTAGTTTGTTGACCTACCGGCAGTCAAGGTCAGCTACATAATGGGTGACCTCTTGCTCAAGGGCACTGCAGCAGGGTGGGTGCCGGCACGCATGCAGTGACATGGTTTCAAACACTGAACTTCTATTTGTTCATTACTCCAATGCAACTTTAAAAAAATGAAGCATTATATATTCTTAAGCGTAAAAGTTCCTTCCACTTGCTAGCTTTCAGCTGCATTGTAAGGTTTTCATCTGTTGTCAAGAAGATGGCCCTGTTGTTATCTCTTGACATACTTCCAGACTCTGGTCACAACTGAGCCTCCTTGATAAATTGCAAAACTACTTCTGCTGATGAAGATTGTAAAATGCATTTGCAATTGTACAAAGTGACTTGTATCGGCTCAAAATCTTTGACAATACTTTTACTAACAACCAGAATCAGAATCAGAACCATTTATTGCCAATTATGTTTCACCTACAAGAAATTTGTCATGGCAGGTGATGCATAACATTAGACCAGCGAAGGTACTGCAGGTGGGCCGCGAGAGGTCATTTATAAATCAATAAAACGTTTTTGATTTTCAATTTTGAAAAGTTTGAAATGAATATAAAAATATTTATGATTTAACTTAGGTGTTATTTTTTTTTACTCGTGTAACCGAGGGTTCTTTTTGTACCTATACTGGGTGGTACTAATAAAATAATAACACGATTATAATCAGCCAAGCCGGCAACTTCTTTATTAACGTCTTCGCTATTTCACCAACAACATATTTCCGCATCTCTTCTTCCGTTTTCCTCCTTCAAAATAAAAGCCCCGGAAACACAATACAATAGCTTACACTGGCAACAAAGACAATACCCGCGTAATTAAAGGCAGTTTTGGATGAAGCTGTGAGAACAGTGAATTTAATCAAAAGTCCTCCACTGCACCTGTTTGCCATATTATGCGCGGAGATGGGAAGCGACCACTGGCAGCTTCTCCTGCTCACTGAAGTCCGGTGGCTTCACTGGTAAGGTGCTCACCGACTTTTTTTCACCCGCTGGCTGTTTGACAGACTGACAGCCAGTGGAAAGAAGCTGTTCTTGTGTCTAGTAGATTACGTCGGTGCTTGACGTATTACAAATACGTTGATTATACACGTATTTTAGTTTTATTGTTTATTACAAATTTGTTTATAATCGTGTGCTTGTGTTATTGTTTTCTGCTTTCCCGCTGAATTTAAGCATATTTGAATTTCTAAACTCTGCGGAGGAAAAGAAAAGAAAAGGGGCGGTGTGAGGCCGGTAACGGGGCCGGTCTGAAGACTGCTTGGCCGCCGATGTGAGGTTGATGTGCCGATAACAGCCCGCTACGCGCCAGGTCCGGGACGGTAACAGCCCCTGTCGCGGTCCGGTCTTCTCTAAGTTGGGTTGTCAGCTGCAGCTGACACTGACGTACTTTTGTGTTTAACATTTTAAAACATGTTTGTATGACCAGTACAGTTGACTGACGTGAAAAAAATAGGGGCGCCCTCTTGTAGTATTAAAGTACATATATATGAGTTCCGGAGAAAATGGTATACAAAACATACATTGTCGGTTAATACATTTTTAATCGGTTAAATTCTTGAGGTGATTTAATAATTTCTAGTTTAGTTCAAGTGTCACACATTGAGCATGAATGTCACTCATTTCGGTCTTAAGTCACGCCCTCCCACCACCCACTGTTTGGGTGGGCTGCAGAAGATTTTCAGATTTCAAATTGGGCTGTGGCATTCTTCAGTTTGGGAACCGCTGCATTAGACAATAAACACAGTGCAAGAAATCGAGACATATTACATTTACGATTAAATGTACAATCAAATATACATTTGAATATTATGCAGCAAAGTTTGGCATTCATTTGTTAAATCAAAATCACCACTTTGGAGAGTTTGGGCAGCTTGTTGTTTCGTTGCAGGTAAACTTGGAGGCAAAGTAATTGAGCGTGGGGGTAACAGTATAGACACATACCTTGTAGAGAGCAGTTAAAAAGCACCTCAGTGGTCCACGGGAAGGAGAAAAGTCCCATTGATTGGTGAATGGTTATGGAAATGCCATGTACAATGACCCTGAGATCAGCCACCCTCGAGCCCCTAACAAATCCATTGGGTCTGACTATGGGGAGCTGGCGAGAAGGCAGGGGGAGCAGAGGAGGAGGGGGGGTTATATCCATGTGAAACCAGCCCAAACAAAGACTCCCTGTTTCTGGGGCCAGACAACCCCCACCTCTCCAAGCAAGATAAATAAATAAATACAAATGGAAAAAGAAACCATATACGCCCACTGAAAAGGCCTGCAAGAGAGTGACTGACAGACAATTGAAAAGACAAATTGTTGCATTGTCTTTGGGTGGGGGTGGCCGAGGGGTTGATGCGCAAAGGTAATTACGAGGAGATGTGGACCGGGGGGTCAGGGGTCGGAGTATGTGTCTGACCCCAAGTTTTAGGCCATCACTTGGGAAGAAAGAAGCTCTGAATTGGGCCAATGTCTTTCTTAACCCTTAAGCTAACTCCTGCAATGGTCCCCTGCTGACACAAAATGTCTTAGCTCTCTTTTGGAGGGTTCTCTTTTTCACATTCAATACACTTCTTTTCAATACCGCTTCTCAAGAAAACAACAAAACAGCAGCTTTTCTCTGGCTGAGCTGAAAAACGCTGACGAGGCATTTGTCCCGCAGCTACTCACCCATGTTTGATTTAATTGCTTTTCCACCCCTCTGTGCCACAGCTCTCAGCAGCCCAGCTCTGACGGACAGTGCTGGAAGCCGGAGGGGAAGGTACTGTTATTTTGACAGTCAGGCGAGGAGACAAGGTTGACCTGACCCACGCTCACTTGGCTGCTTTCCCATGGTGCAGAAGGGGCTGGGAACTTGATGGCTTGGGAATAGCTCCAGTCACCGACATGTCTCTGCCTCTGGTACTAAGGGCCTCTTTAGGTTAAAGGGAAGCTTGAGTTAAGTCAACAGTATGTCAACATTAGGTTTCTTCATTCATTCATTCATCATTCAGTCGTCTTCTCTCTGTTTAAACACTCAAGCCTGGTGCTCAAACCTGCCGATTAATTGTATGGAGGTATTTTTGGTTACCTCTCCTTTTCCTCTGCGATCATCCATTTCAATCATCTATGTGGATGATCACACAGCTATTGTCGATAACATTTGTTTATGTTTATTTCATCAAAGGATATCATGATAAATAATGATTTCATCAACACCGCAGTGCAGCAGACTGGAGGATTACTGCCTGGTTAGCAGGTATTATAAATGCTGACAACAGCATTGGGTGATCATTCTCTGTGGATTCTCTCATTATGGTCAAACATTTTGTATGATTTGTAATCATTTTATCTACGGTCAAAATACAAATATTGAGTGGAGCAGCTTGAATGCAAACAAACAAAATGTTTGGGTTGATGCGCAAGGTTAATTTGTATGTCTGATGAAAGGCAAAGAGTTTCAGTTGATGTGCACAAGCACCTCCAGTGAGTAATTGACCATTTAAACATTATATTCTTGCCCAAAACCAAGACAACATGTGAAGGTCCAGCGCAGGTTTGTGTCACATGAAATAGTAATCAGATTAGAGTTTTGAGTTTGTGGGTAATTAGGGAAAGTTGGGAGGGGTATGTTCAAATGGGTGGAGACAACAACTGGAAGGTTTCCTATTTGGTTGTTCTAAGACAAGACTGATCCATTTGGCCTGCATCACCTCAGCTTTGGGCAACAGCTCATTATAAAATACAATAAAACCCGCTGGCATATCAGCACTTTCTCTGTTTAATGCTCACTTACCTCTGCTGACTGTTTTTTAATGCTGCAACAACCAGACGGCTCATTTAACGTGAATTCAATTTGAATTCAATCTAATACATGGATATATATATATATATATATATATATATATATATATATATATATATATATATATATATATATATATATATATATATATATAATAATTGCAATTTGTGGTTTTTCAGATATGTCATTGTTTTATGTGAATCAGCTGCTTCCATTATGTGTGCTGCAGTAATAAAAGGAATGATGTAGAGATTTTTGCATTTGAAAAGCTATTCTCAGCACTGTGTGTGTGTGTGTGTGTGTGTGTGTGTGTGTGTGTGTGTGTGTGTGTGTGTGTGTGTCTGTGTGTCTGTGTGTCTGTGTGTTTGTGTGTGAGGAGGGGGAGTGCAGCTGGGATTGTTTATCATTGCACATTTTAGTTGCAGCATTATTCTCAAAGTGAGGGATGGGCCATAATCGATCACATGAAAAAATCTGTTAACGAGAGGGCAGGGTGGGAGGTATTGAGCTTGTGCTGTCACAGTAGCTCATTAATTGTAATGCTTATGCATGTTAATGTTAGCCAGAACAGCCTGCTTTGTGTCAAACAGACAGCATGCATCTTAGGAGAGCCTGGAGGACCCGTGTGTGGATGTATATGAGAGCAGTGTGCCACAGAGCCCACCTCTGTGTCCACAATGCAGCGTGCCCTCTGCCGGCAGGTCCTCAACTGCTTTCACTCAAGTGGTACACCTACCTTGCGAGAGTGCTGCAAAGATGGAAAGTTGAAAAAAAGGCCCCATTATGCCAGATCGCTATCCATTTCAGCTGTCAATGCTTTTCTTGAGTCACGTTGTTTAGACATCAAGTCGTTGTGGGACATGTTGTTATTGAATAAAATGGAAAGTGGAGTGTTAAAGATCTATTTTACATGTGAAAATAAACCCATTCTGTAAGCCTACACTTACAGAAAGTATATCGTGTAGCACAGCATTGACAAATTGCGAGAGCATTCCATCATTGCTAAGTGATAAGACTGTTAGTGCGTTTACATGATGGTATCAATTTGAATCTTGCTTTAGTCGGACTATGCTCTCTTTCAGGGCAACTGCTATTATCCTAATATACATGGCAGTGAATAAATCGAATTATTGGCCGAATGCATGTCATATCCGATACGATAGGTGGCGCTGTTTTCATTACATGTAGTGGTGATACAGCCATCTCCGCTCGACTGTTGCACTGTTGCACTGTTGTTCTACATAATAGAGAGAACCCCGCTAGCTCGGGCAGTGTTCGGGGAGCTAGCGAGGAGCAAACAGAGAACTAGCAGCAGCGCTAGCTGGCTACAACAGGGAGCTAGCGGGGACACCCACCGAAGGTAGTATCGGCTCGTAACCCGACTTTTACGGTTGTTTGTTTCTGCCGGCTGTGACAACTTATCGTCTCTTACGACTTCCACGACCTGGGAGGGAAGGAGGGTGGGGCGGGATCTTGAGCATGCGCAAAGGCGCATTGTACAGTTCCGATACGATTCACCGTTTACATGCCGGGATGTCCGAATTATCCATCGAGTCAGATCGAGTTATCCAGGGGTGTTAATCGGATTGTAGTCGGACCGCAATTATTCGAACAAAGGTGTTTGAACGGGATAATTCAATTTTAGTCCGACTAAGCCAGTAATTCAAATGCATGTAACCGCACTGTGTAATGGGGCGAGTGTACTTTAAACCAAGTACTTGCTTGGTTGTCAAGCGTGTGCCGGAACCCCCCCCCCAACACTTCTCCCATGTTGGAATTAAGGAGGCTGTTTTTGTTCAATCTTGCAACTTTCTGGAATCACAAAAAAATGCTTTCCTATCACACAGTAATTGATCAGACTCTATTTTTTAAATTATTTTCACAACTACTTGTTACAACTTTTAGAAAACACAGTACAGATTTACAGCCGCAGTTGGTACATTGGAGGTTCGGAGGTGTGAAGAGTCTTTCTGGTCCCACTGAAAGGTTTAGCCTTTATCATAGGCTTGCATGAAAGCCGGTGGTGACTCCAGAAAGTCACTGTTCCCAGCTAAAAAAAGAAAGCATCACATTACCCCTTTACATTTACAATCAATAGTTTTTCTACTTTTATATTCACATGGATCAACGTAATATAGTGTATATATCATGTGTTTACGAGATGCAAATTAGATACTGTTACCTTGTACAGAGCCAGCATAGCTGTTTCCCACAGTTTACAGTCTTTATGATAAGCTAAACTAAGCGAAGCCAACCATCAAGCTTTGGCCTAAGACATGACAATGGTATGAATCTTTTAATTATCAAAAGTTTGGCTAATCACATAATAGGAAGCCTTGGTTTTCTAATCTATTTATATTCTACTGGGCTGGGAGTTTGTATGTATAAAAGTAATAACTGATAAATGAATGACAAAACTACAAAAATAAGGGACATTTAAAAGACCTTTATATACACCCTTTCTGGCCAAATTAAACATTTCCATAAACTTATAAGTTAATACCATCAACATATAAGTTAACACATAATTGCACCGTTACATGATTCGTTATTGAGTGCAACAGTGCAAATTTACACTTAACTTAAAGCCAATGCACCTCACAATTGTACTTCTTCATAAGAACAGCCAGGCAAAAATTCTATTAGATTTTGAGATGACATTTTTTTTTTTATTATAATGCTGATCAGATGAAAACAGACAGTACTCAGACAGTACTGTTCACAGAAGATGTACTTTGCCTGGCAGCTTGATTTCTACACAGGATCACAAGATCAAACTAATATCCAACTTGTTAGGCTTCAGGTAACCACGGTGTCAACAACAGTAAGAGTCTCCTACAGAGGTTAGTGTAGTTGCTGCAAATTCATCAGTTATATCAGAACTGGAGATTATTTCCTCATTAAAAGGAGATAAAGAATGTCACTGAATGCTTCTCCTGGAAAAGACATTTTCGCTTCTCTCCCAACTGGAATTCTGCAAGAGTTTGATTGACAGATGGTTTATCCAATCGCCTGCCAAGTATTTTTTCAAAGTGGCTGCCCCTTTTCCAAACACTTTCCAAAGACGACTAATACCAAAGAAGAATGGAACATTCGCAGACCATCCAGGTTGATAGGCCAGACTAAGATATAGGAAGACATGATGTCACTTTGGCGCATGTCTTATGATCACAGCAGTGTTCTCTGAATGTCATTTGAGTCCATCAAAGTGCAAAAGTCCCCAAATGCAGCTAAAAAACATTGAATACAAAATCCTGGTTGATTAGGACTCATGCTGAGTGAGTAGACAATTACAATTACCCAATTGTAAATGAATGCCATACATTTTGATGACGAATAGAGCATTGCCGGAGCAGAAGTCCATGTCATTTTTGCACAGATGGATGGCTTTAAGCGAAAGCCCCCTCTTTTCACCACATACACTCAATCTGGACTTCCTTCACTGTGATGTCTCAGTTTTTTTTGTCTTTCAACATGATTGTTCATGATGGTTTTCTCATGTTGTCATGGAATCTTGGCAGGTTTGGAAGCACAAACAGAATCATAATGAAGCTATTCCATCAATCCTCGATACAGCTTCATGACTGCAGTGGAAATGGCCACCATCAGAGGAGGAAAGCTTGCTCAGAATGTAGTTATCTGCAAACAGAAGAAGGGATGCACATATTCAAAGCTTGACGGCCAAGTCTGCATTCTGAGTATTGTGGTTTTGCAGAATTACAGTTAAGTGATTCTTGCACGCACCAGTTTAATAAATCCCTGAGGAAATGTGTGTGTGTGTGTGTGTGTGTGTGTGTGTGTGTGTGTGTGTGTGTGTTTACAAATACATTTCTCATCAGTCAATTCCTCTGCACATAATCTGCAACACAAACGGTTTCCTCTGTGCTTTATTAGAGCTATGGTCACGCTTGTCCATTGAATCAAGGGCTTTGCCACAAAAAAAGCTTCTTTTTTTCCATTCCAAATTCGCGGCGGTTACTTAAACAATGTATGTGCAGGCGGGCGCACGAAGTGGAAGTACATCCCAAATCAAGTATGAAAGTGTTTCACCAGCGAACATTCAACAAACAAGCATGCATCAGAGTATGATCGAGAGCAGTATCGTGACATTTTGAGGCCTACAATGAGCTGTCTCGGAGTAGGACTCTCGGCTCTCTGTGGGCCAGATAAGCGTTGACTCTCCCCCCTGCTGAGCAGCAATGCTGCCTCCACGGCACGAAGTATGAGTTATGTGAGAGGTATTTTGGCCTCAGTCTTAAAGCATCCTAAAGCTAAAGTAACTGCAGTGTGTTTACTTCTCACGTCGCTCCTCACTTTTTCTTCTTCTTTTTCTTCTTCTCCTCTGCAACCAAATTCACAATGTCACAAATTGCCTGCATTAGTCACGGCTAACGCTGTGCATTCAGGCAAGTCATCACAGGCAGCCGAGCACTGCGGCTCTTGCGAAACTACCTCGAAGAGTGCGTGATTATACTTGATAATCGGAACTGGTAGCTTGACAGAAAATCACGACGCAGTTGGTGAGGCAAACATTTTTTTAATGTAAAAAGAACAAAGGCTTTCTAAATTCTTTTAACCACTTTTTTGTATGTGCTTATTATTTTCAAACCGATAGCAGAGGTCAACAATAAGTTTAGTGAAGCACAAGTGTTAATTTAGTTATTTCTTGGGTCTACTTCTTTTTCTGAAATTTGTATATGATTATTTTTTTACTGTTATTATATTTGTACTGAAACAAATATATCTCATTACAAAGCACTACACACAATAATACTTTAATTTATTGTATCATTATAGTTCATTTTGATTATATAGCTACATCCCAAATCAAGTATGATTTGGGATGACATACTCGGGCTGGACAAAGTTTTAACTAACTGATTAATCGCATGATTTTTCTGCAATTATTAGCGATTAATGACATTATCTGCCAAATGCAAAAATGAATTAAAAACTACTAGTGAAAACTCATGTTTTCCAGTTCAGTTCAGTTTTCTTACTTAGGGAGAAAAGTCCAGTCTGTGTTGTCTTGAACAAGTGCACTGACGTCTGGTTGAATGAACCCCACTCAAGCCCAGATAAGCCACTGATAACATCACAAGGGGTTCTTTTTCTCAGACAAGTATTTTAATTTTTCTGTCAAAGTGACTAATGGGGACCATATTTTTTAAAACTGGCCAAGTATTGAAGCAGAGGTCTGCAGCCGGCAGCAGCAAGACGGGCTGCAATGTAATCACTTGGGGCAATTCTGCTATGTCAGGCCTCTCCAACCACAATTACAGAAACAGGGTTTATTATCTTTACCAGCTATAATGGATTTTTTTTCTATACGAACAATGTAGCAAATTAGAATGTAAGAACAATGTGACAATATGAATGGGGCCTCTGGGAGTGATGGACCCAGAGGTAGTTAACGCCTGAATCAGCAATTGGCATCACTGAGCTCCACAATGAGTTGATTTGCTCTGGACTGAATAGCTCAAGAAGCTCTTTTGGTTCACTCTCATCGCCGTCATAGTGTACACTACCTGTTCATCAGTAAACAGACACCGCTAGAGACTAGCCAGTGAACACAGCAGAGCTTTTAGCTGCTAAAGGGAAATAGTTGGTCGAGATAAAAAAACTAAGCGATTAACATTCATCAGGTGTCCAGCAACACAAATGATTGATGGCGTTGCTATATAACTGCTGGATGTGTCTAAGTAATTATTTGGTGATAATATGTCATTGGAAAAGGTTCAAACAGTGCGCAACCCGACAAGTACTTTGTTTTAACCGTAGTGACGCCATTAGGGGAGCTCAATCGGGCCAAAGGTCAATTAGCCTGAGGGGAGAGTGACAGGCGATCTGCAGGACCTCATAAAGAACGCTCTAAAAGTGAAATTGGTCTTTAGTCAAAGGAAAGCTCACCAGATTCACATTTCAACACATGTAAATGTTGAGAATCATACAATTTCAGACAAGTCTGTTGCCAATCACCCACAATGTAGCAATTATGTTTTTTTCCATGACAACCCTTCTTCCAAGTTGCTCGTGGAAAGTCAAGTCAAGTCAAGTACACATCTCTTCATTATGGAGCTCCGGATACTTTAGAGAAAAACAAAATGTCACTGAATGAAACAATGTCGTACAGTACTCAATATACCTCAACTGCATTGCTCTCTGCACTCTGCTAGTGTTACCTGACATAAAGCAGGCGTGCTTGTTATTTTTACATTTGAGCATTCGTCATGTACATGCACCTTGTCAGTCTATGGCGGAAGTCGTCGTGCTCTAAAGCAGATCTAGTGTTTAGCCAGCGCTCACTGACGACAGATGCTTAATGACATACATGTTCATTCTGCCTGGGCTCACAATGTCCTTTCATGGCGATACATGCATATATATATATATATATATATATATATATATATATATATATATATATATATATATATATATATATATATATATATGCAACTTTAAAAACCAGTGAATAAAGATGTCTTTGGGAGACTCCATCCTAACAGAGGCTGGAAAGTTCAAATATTTAGTCGCTCTATTGTTAGTCACACACTGTACAGAGTTTGGGAACATGAACGTGGTAGTGATAACAGTGACATCTACACCTAAATAATCATATCTGCTTTTGTTTGTAGAAGTTTTTTTCCTCTCCATTTCTCTGCCGTACACAATCAGTAAATGCAAACCTCACCACTGACGGCATTTTCTCTGTCTCACTGAGGTTTTGGCTCACCCCTGACCCACTGGTGTGTTTTCAGCAGGCTTGTTGCTTCTGACACAAGCCTTCCTTATGCATGTGAGCAAAGCCAGGTCTAGTCCGGAGAAGAAAAAAAAAACTCCTGTCCCTGTCTCCAAAATGTGATGTTTGCCGTAGCAACCAGCTATGTACAAACTGTTGTTGGATGCCATCGGCCCATAAAGCTGTCTGTGTATCATCGCCAGAAACACAGCCACCCTTATTAAACCATCACCGTTTATTTGAAATGTTACCAGGGGTGTCGTCTTTAACGTGCTTTGGAGAATCGGCTGGCCTTCTTCTCAGCACACATCACCCCTTTGGCATACAGAAGGCTATGCGGAGGTCTTAGTCAATAGCTAATCTAACTAATGAGCAATCAAAGCGTTTTATGTTGCCCTGACGTCTGATTTGATTACAACTCAATGATCATTGAGAGTAATTGTCTGACACTCCAATTTGTCACGTCAACCTTTTGTCAACCAGCAAACTTTGATTACGGTGCCAGCTGTCGCCATCCATCCATGCTGAATAATGCATTTAACATTCAGCAGCAGCATGCAGGATGTCTTCTCCTGGCCTCCGTTCAAGTAGTGGAAGAAGAAGGTGAGCGGCGTCCTCTGCGGTACGCGGAGGCAGCTGTAGAACACATTCATTTGATGAATAACTTCAGCAAAGCTATTACTCTAAATGGTCTGTGTTTGCTGCATCCACACTTAAAATCTAATTAAGTGCTGTGTGTTTTCTGTTGCTCCACGAGAACTGTTACCAACACAATGGAATGCAAATTGGCCCACATTTAAATAGAGGGAATTTACACCTTCAGTCTTACCACGGAACAAGGCCAAGCTGGGAGGAGATGGACACCCGGGGCTCAGCAAATTGACTCAGCCTGCAGTGTGGAGGCTGGATAAGGAAGCACTTCTCGAACGTTTGCATGTCCAACAACCACAAAGAGAGCTGCATTAGATCACCAACCCCCGTAAAAAAGATAAGATGAGCACAAGAACTCCTTACGACAACTGTTATTTCTCAAATAAGACTTGGCTACGTCCACAGGGACTCGCTTTGTTCCTGCTACACATTTTGGGAACCACTGGAAAGAAATGAAGCCCTTGACCTAGTTTGTGACTCTCATGTGTCAGCATTATCTAAGAAACAACATGCAGTGCAGTTATAGAGGAATTAGAATCCACTTAAGAAATTTAAAAACACATTCTGTCAGCTGCAAGATAAAGATTTGTCACTCATTTCCGGGGTTGTTCCTCTTTTGTTGATCCAAACTTAGATGGTAGCCGGTAATGACATAGTTCTTATTACATATATTCTTCCATTTTGATGTTACTTTTACATTATATATTTAAAGGAAAATAACACTTGTGTTTTGCAAAAAAGCAAGGTGACACATCTACTATGCAATATGCAATATTTGTAAAACAATTTTTGTGACAGGAATACAATTACAACATAGGGACTCTGGAGTATTCATATATTATCTTGTTGGGATACTAATTATTATCATTAATCATTACTGGAGTTTACTGAAAAGTTCTTTCATCCTCACCACACTTTGGGAAGGGAGTGAAAGAAGGGCACTCTAATGCTATGCAATTTACATGATAATAAATAGATAAAGCGCAAAGGTGCCTGTATGAGCATCTATATGTGTGCCTCCATTTACCATTCTAATTTACTTTTTTTTTTTTATTCTGTGTTTAGTTTTGACAAAGGAAGTAGGAGCATGGGAGTGAAAGGAGGTGGAGGCTCCCGGGGAGTTTTTACACACTGTGTAATTAAGCGTTTTGACTGACAGCAGAGCCAAAAGGAGCAGACGCACTCCGATTGGCTGGAGCGTACTCCACAACCCGCTCTTGTTTCCAGGCTCCGCGCAGGCAGAGTGCTCTACCTCCCTGAACTCTCGCAGGAGCCAGACGCACCAAAGGAGCGCGACGGGGGCTGCAGCTAGAGGAGAGTGCCTGTGGACTTTACCCAAACCAGAAACTCAACACGCTTCACGCGCATCGATCCGCAGAGCTCAGCCTCCCTTCCCCCACCTCCCACACTTTGTTTCTACTTTGAATTTCTTCATGAAGTAAGTGCTGTCCAAGCTGCGCTGAATTGCATTTATTTTATTTTTTACTGCCGCTGCAAACCAACAACAACAACAACAATAAAACGATGAGGTCCGCTCCTGAATCCTTCTGGAGGATAATCCGAGTGGCTGCGACAGTGGCGCTCATGACGGCGTGCAGAGCATCAGAGTATGAGTACCTCAGCTGGAAGTCGGACATGTACACCGGCGGGCGCAGTTACGGCAAGCCTCCCCAGTGCGTGGACATTCCGGAGGACCTGCGGCTCTGCCACAACGTGGGTTACAATCAGATGCTGCTGCCTAACCTGTTGGAGCACGAGACCATGGCGGAGGTGAAGCAGCAGGCCAGCAGCTGGGTGCCACTGGTGCACAAGAACTGCCATCCGGGCACGCAGGTCCTCCTCTGCTCGCTCTTTGCGCCCGTGTGCCTGGAGCGGCCCATCTACCCGTGCCGTTGGCTGTGCGAGGCCGTGCGGGACGGCTGCATCCCCATTATGGAGGCGTTTGGCTTCCCCTGGCCGGAAATGCTCACCTGTGACAAGTTTCCCCAAGACGAAGTGTGCATTGCTATGACGCAGCCCAATTCGACCGAGGCCACCAATCCAACAGGTAATCCACACTTTGGGGTTGGTTTCCCTGATGGGAGGTGTTAATTATTAGCCCTACCTGTCACATAAATGTTGCCAGTGTTGAGTTGGGACGTCTATCTGTGGTTGTAACGCCTGGTTTAAGAGCACGTTAGCGGCGAATGATGGACAGGTGCATCATTTATTGTCAAAAGCCTTATTGTCTGTACTTCAAGTAAAAAGTGGTGGTAGTCAAACTAATCTTGGCCTATTTTCTCCTTTGACATCAACTAATGTTTTTTTTAAATTTCTTTCTTCATAATGGATTCCACTGCTGTTTATAAGACTTTGTCTCTATTAATTTGTTTCTATAAAAATGTAGGGTTATAAAATCCCAGAAAATAGTGGCAAATAAACTATCCCACATTACAAATGCCACGGCCTTAACCTGTTAATAAAATTTCATAAGCAAGTTATCCTGACACATACGCCTACACTAAATAAGATTTGGGCTTTCTGATTTGCTTTCAACAATGTTTAGTATCAATTGTATTTCCCTACATTGAGGTCTAAGTGACATTTCCAAGCCTCCACACTGCCCCGAGTTCAGAGTTTCTTGTAAAAAAAAAAGGATTACCGATTACTTAGCCATTAATCGGCTCCAATGCTGCCATTTGTGATTCCTTAATACAACCAAACATTGACTACCTAACTCAGAGTAACTACCTCACTGGGAAAACAAACAGCCACCACTTTTGTCGACACCCGTTCAGTTAAATGGGCTTGAGAATGTTGTTTCAGGGCTGAAGTTCTGTTTGCAGATGCAAATCCCAATACAAACAAACCAAATACGACCTTTTAGGGGGAAAATCATCTGTGACACCCTGGATTTGATCTCATTTTAACAATGTCAACTTACCTCCAACCCCAACACGTCTCATGCTGTTACCTTCACTTTTTCAATCTCTAAACAGCTAAACTCTGGTTTCCATGTGAATGTAAAGATGCTCGCTCTTGACTTGGTGTAATGTATTGAAAAAGCTCTAACAGATGGTAGTGATTTATTCCAAGGTGTTCGTTGAGCTGGAGTACAATGCTGGGAGGAAGTCCAGCAGTGAATACCTGCATCTATTAATTTTACCGCAGCATCCCTGACAAATGCGTTAAAACTGACGAAAGATGGAAAGACATAATTCAAAAAACACAGTTTCCAAATAAGGCATATTAAAATCTAGTCTGGAGGCTATCACTAATGGCTCCCTGGCTTCAAATTCGCCAAATCTGTTGGCACTGTGTACGTCGGTATGAAACAGAGTCAGACACCTCATGCAACATCAGGGAAAAGGGGGATGCAGTAACAGAGTCCAGAAAAATGCTCTTTCAGCACAAACCCAATGGGCCAAGCAGACACATACCAAAGAAATCCTGAAAAAAACAAGAGCAACATGTCCAAAGAAGATAAAGCTGGGGTGATTCTGAATAGTTTTGGTTTGAAACTCCGGTTCGGTATTCCTTCTTATTGCCTAAGTAAGGTGAACACCACCAGGGAAGGAAAAGAACAACCACCTCATTGACTTTCACCATGAAATAGAGAGGGATTTCAATCATCAACGAAATCATCAACTTACTTATATTTCAACCCTAAGCTGTAAATACACCACTTGAGGACATTTTGGCTGAATAAATTGGCCATAAATGGGGGGACTGTGGATCTTCCAGCATTTACACAGTGCTCACTGTATCTGTCGAGTGAACATGTCCCGCGTGACTGCAGAGGGGGTCGGTGTTACTGACTGACATGGTGGTATGAACGGACAGAGGCCTGTTTTAATGGAAAAGAGGGACCACACAAAGCTCCATGCTCTGCAACCATCACCTGCTACCATTCGTCGTCAGCGCAGGTGATAAATAAAGCCAGCAGTCTGCGGACAGGACACAGAGCCGGGCCTGTTACTTGGCAGGATCACAGGTTTTCAGTTTTCTGCCATCAATATTCCACGGAAAGTAATAATATCTGATGTTGAGGTTGATGAAGCCGAAACCAAAGCAACGTAATCTTCTCAGTCATGCCCCCTTGATGATTGTTAATAGAGGTCAGCTAAGAGCGCTTACCAAGGTGATAATTGATTTAAAGGGGAACCCATCTTAAATAGGCAAAGGGACCCTGTGACTCTGTAAACAGTGTCTGTTTTCATAAGCTCCTCACACCTGGGTGTTAGTTTCACAAGCTTTCGTTAAACACATGTAATGAACAACTGGCAGACCCCCCCACCCTCCTCCTCCCACACACACACACACACACACACACACACACACACACACAGGTCCACGCTGTGGCATTGAAATTCATTCGGTTTGAATTAGACGCTGCAGGACACTGCAATTGCATTGCAGGTCCAAGTTGGTTTGGAAAGTGAACTCAGCTGTTTGGCATGAAGCGACCATTTGTGGTAGTCCAAAAAAAAGTGAAAAATCGTGTTGGTAAAATATTCGCAGATATGCCTCGAGACTAAATTACTTTTTGGCAAAAACACATTTTGGCTCTTTGTCTTAAGTCTGTTTTTTTGGCCTTAGGCTGGCAATTATTGTCTTTTTTTATTTTTGTATGTTCAAACTTGGATGGAATATTATTACCGTTTGTTCCTTCCACCTTTCAAATCCTTTTTTTGTGCATTTAAGGTGTGTGCATCGGCGTTGAGCTTCATGGAAAGCTCCATTAGAAAACAGCCTAATATATTAAGGCAAAGAGTGAAGAAGAGTGTTTACTGCAGCTCTTTGTTACAGCTAGCTATAAAAGCTGAAGACATTCCTCACTGAGGTCAGGTCATCAGAGCATACAAAACCCAAGCGACCAGACACTAGATACGATCTCTGCCTGCACAGAGTTAAGGTGTGTGCAGAAATGTATAGGATTGGGATTTAAGGGCAATGTGTGTAATTTAAAATGAGGAATGAGTGTTTTGTTTCCCTACTGATTCTCTATTCGTTCTTTTAACCACATGCCAAGTGGGTGGTGATGTGAATAATACCAAGTGAATGATTCATTGCTGGTATCATTGGAACTTGCATTTAATATTTTGCCTCTTTTCCTCCCACCAATTACCCACAGGTTTCTCTCCCGTCTGCCCTCCATGTGACAATGAAATGAAAACAGACGCCATGCTCGACCACATGTGTGCCAGCGAGTTTGGTAAGCGTCCTCTCAACACAAACACAACATGCAAATGAACACACCCCACTCTGATACGCCTTGACATGTATCACAGCGATTCGTGAAACAGAAGAGCAGCATGAGATTGCATTTGGTGTATGTTCCATCTTCAAGCTTTAAAACAGTCCATAAAACCTAAACAAAGTATGTAAAGCTGCCTCTAGTTTCAGACCAAGCCATACCTGGTCATTTCCTACCCAGTGAATTCCATAGAACCTCTTAATTGCCAGCAATGTTCTTGGTTAGATTATAGAATAAATATTCATGTTAAGATAACATTTGAGTTATTATTTCTTAGTCAAATGAACCATGCCTGTCTGGTTTGCTTGAGGATAATGTTCTGTGAGTAATGAATTGGGGTCAATAAAGGTTTTATGTGGCAGGTCCTCGCAGTAGTAAAGTGGGATGTCTGTTCCGCAGTCTGGACGGACTGTTGTTGCAGAATACTTTCTACACATGTTGGCATTAAATGTATTCCGAAATGAAGAAAGAAATGATAGACCCCCTTTTTTTCTTTAATAACTTCTACTACAAATATATCTATTTGAAAAATTTTAAAAAATTTTAAAATTAAATTCTGATGCGGTGAAATACATCTTAAACCCTTTAATTTGGTTTACCCTTCAAAATATAGTTTGGATTTTTTAAATTTGGGTTGTATGAGGTATTATTCAGCATATTCCTATTACCTACAGTGGAATGTGGTCGACGTGGAAAAACAGACAGGAGTACCTGTACCGAAGTTAATCAATATAGGCTACTGCTCTGAACAGGGGCAGCAGCAAAACATATTTTAGCCATCGAAGAAAATCAATATCAGTGTAATTTTAGGCTATTTATTTAGTAGCTCATGGGGGGTAGAGTAGTTTTTTTAACTGAAGACAATGTCTGGACAAGTCAAGGAATATTTGAAAATGTAAGAGTTATAAGAGAGAGCTTTCGTGAAAATATTCATTTTAATAGTCTGCATCCAACTGGATTAGAAACAAGACAGAAAACAACATTAACAAACAAGGAAAGAGAGAAGGTCTTTAGCTGATCTGGCCACTTGATTTAGGATTACTTCCAGGAATGATATGCGCATGATGCATACAAGATGCAAGATGTTAGGCTTTCATTTTTTTATTCCTTGGCTGGACCAAGACTTGTGGCAGCTTGAATTCCAGGTGCCTTTCAGGGCAAACACAGCCTAGATGCACATTGGAAACAGACTTTCTTCAATGTTGGAAAAGTTAAAAGTTACATTTGTTTAACGAATTGCCTTGCTGTTTATGCTGCGGTGATAGGCCTCGCCTTTTTTGAATCCCGGTTTGCCAAGAGGAGAGTGGCACATAATTGGCTTGTTTCATCTCGGATGAAGACAGATGTTGTTTTGCTTGCTTGTCATAAGCCCCCTCACGAGCTGACAAGTGAGGATACACAGACAGATTTAGTACCAGGCCGAGGATGAGACACTGTGTAGCTTACGTTGCAGGTTTGAACCTACAAGGGCCCAGTCTCCTCTGGAATGTAACACATGTCACGGTGATTCCAGCGTGGTGCTTGAGTTGATTACAGCGGGTAAACATCTAATGCACAGAGATACCATCACTAGCTAGGCTAAACGATTTGTTTGTTGCTTTTTCCAGTTGGCCAATGGAATTTAGTTTTGTATAAATATATCTGACAGCAGCTGAAGCCAAACATGAGTAAATGTTTTGTCTTAAGGAAAAAAAAATATGCAGATGAAAAAAATCCCAAGCTTTAATCATGATTATCAGTATAGAGCAGCATTCTGATTGCATCCTGCTGCTTTTGACTGAACTGAAAGTGGACAAACTTGATAAGTAGCAGCAGTTTTAGGAGCGGATGTATCTTTTTATAATGTATTTTGTAGTAAGACCACAAAATAGATATGATAGATCGATGTCTTGCTCATCTCCATGGAACACAGGGATGGAAAACCACAGATTGGCTCAGAGAAGGAACCTGTGAGTTGCACTGAAGTCTTTAATCATCTGCACGGACCAATCATGTCTAAATATCCCCAACCTGGCAGTGAAATAACATTTTTCGACACTGAAAAACTCACTTACTGGAAGTTGTGAAAGGTCTGTTCTCAGTTAAGGTAACAGTTGAGTGTGAAGTAGTTTCTTTGTGATAATACTTCACAAAGTTTGCTTCCCATCAATTGCTCCAGCGCATTGACTTTTCCTGGCAGTTTTATGCTGATAAAAGCAGAGAAAGCTTTTGTTTTAAGGCGGTTGGATGTGAAATCATTCTGGCAGGGGAGGAAAAATTCTTGTAAGTTAGATGAGTTACCGTAATAAGTATCAGGTTCTTGGTCCAGCAATTTTCTTCAGGAAGAACTGACTTTGTGTGATGAACCTCTTTCTAACAAAAACACACACACATACACACTTTGAGCGGCACTCAGCTAGTAACAGATTTACAGCTCATCTCACTCAACACTTTGTTCCCATCGCAATTTACCTCGATGCTTAAGGTTTTACGGTGCCTCATTGTCCCAAAAAAACTCCAGTGCCTTTCAATTAAATCTCTCCACGGCCTTGAACAGCTCACTTTCTTGTCGTTGCCAAATTGCTCCTTTCCTTTACTAATGCTGTAAACGACAGGGCAGCCCATCACTGATCACTTCAGATTATCTGATCTCTTGTGTTTCTTTTATTGTGAATGGGGCACAGTACACACCCTCCTGCTGGGTTTATGACACCCTGGGAGCTGGAGGTCCCGTCTGTGCCTCTGAACCAGCAGAGGAAATCGGGTCAAAGGTCAGGGAAATCCTCTGAATCAAATTACCATTGTAACAGTGCATTACTTGAGATTTTTAAAAGAAAAAATATTTACAGTCATACATAAACACCTAAATCTAGTTTTAAAAAAGGTAAGGAAGTACATCTTTACTCAAGATACAAAGACATTTTGTGGGATATCTCTGAATTGAGGCACATTATTTACATAGCTTTTGCAAGAAATGCTGGATGAGCTGGCCTGCAGTCAGTAAATAAATGTATTGTCTAGCACCACTTCACACCAACCTTTAATGGACCTTTTGGGCTGTTAGCAGTTAACGAACAAGCAAAGGAACTGAAAAACAACAGTATTTATTTAAAAAATTGATAATGTCGCAACAGAGGCTTTGCTACATTACATTTAGCTGATGCTTACATTTTTGCTCTATACGGCAACGGGGAGCAATTCAGGGTTAAGGGGCTCTAACCACTGATCTAAACATGTCCATGAGCCACAGTTGCCTTTTAGTGGAAGGGCCATTCATCATCAATGAAAATGTGTTACTGAGTAGCTCACACTACTTTAGTTTTGTTGAATGAGCTCTGAGAAGACAAAGGGTTGGGGACCCCCTGACCTACAGCATGGATTTTCACGTTTCATGGAACAGTTATTTGCTTTATTGCACATTCAAATTATGTGTAGATACAGAGTGAGCAAAAGACAGCATTGTTAAAACTGTTCAATTATTTGGTGTTAACTTCTTACTGTACACAGTTGCCAAAGCAAGTAAGCTCTCAAACAACACAAGGTGCAAAGAAAGTTCATAGCATCAAAGGATTATCGAGGATGATGGATTTATCAAGATGAAGTCCTTTCAGGGGTGGGCCGGGGTTTCTCTTTTATGACTCACTAATTATGAATGCTGCCCTTTTTGATTTCACTGAACACTAAGCCTCGTCACATAGGCCATTTGAGAGACTAGAGGCAGGGGATAAAAGTCTTAATCCCGAGCATGTGCATTCTTAATACTGGGAAAAACAGGGCAGCTCTGTTTTAACACTTTAATTAGCAATGGGAGATACTGGCACAAAGAAAGGGATGAAATGTCGGACGCTTCCTAAAGTGCCAATTCAGGTTTTTTATGTCAAGCACAATTCTGTGAAAAGTGAGTCAAGAGGGATTTGATGTCTGAAACTGTTTAGGAGATTAGACAGAACTTGTTTTTTTCTATCCAGATCTTTGCTAGAGTGTAAAAATGATTCATGCTCAATCATGTCGTTCCTGATTGAGGTTAGAGGTTACAAGACTTTGTCTCCAGCATGAATTATGATTCGTCCTGACACCAGCTCCTTCCCTTAGATTGGACATAGCATGCTCCACTTTTTTTCCTTTACGTTGCCCTGTCACAAGGTCGTCTGTGCCACACACACATCCCTGAATGTCAGTGGAAAACAAGACGACACATGGAGGGAAGGCCTATTGAGATTTGGACCACCAAAGTCGGACTTGTGCTCTGTTTTAATAGGGGAACTGGGGGAAAGAGAGATTAGAAGATTAAATAGAGTTCAGTGAACCATCAAGAGTGGTATGGTCAATCTAAAAAACCAGCAGCGTCAGAAGGAGGTAAAAGCCTAATCCAGAGGTGTGCATTGGTTTACTGTTCTACCTTATTTTCATGAAAATTAAGGCCTTTACAAACTGAAAATGTAAAATACTCTGTGAATATGTTGCATCAAAACTATTGAAATCCATCAATGCAAATTTGCGACAGTTGCAGCACTTTCTCAGTAAAGGGTTAAATAGGTTTGTGCAGGCAGTGGACCAACTACCCTGGTCCTATTGACCTAGAGTAGTATCTGGCAGTCTTTCTCAGTTAACCTGTTGTATAACCCGAGCTAGTTTAAGCAAAATACTCTAAGTGATTTAGAATTCCCACTGGTATAAGTTTTTTTTGCATCAGGCTTTTATTGTAAAAGGTGTGAACGGAAGGAGGTGATGTCTCCCTACCTTTGTCCTGATTGAAAGGAGTAACGTTTGCAAACTTCGCAAAGTTTGACTACTTGGGACCTTCCATGTTGTTGTACATGTACACTCGTCCGTGTGCTGCAGGAGGTGATTGGTTCATCATACACAAAATATCAGTGTTTGAGAATGGAATGAAATTGTAGGACAGAAATTAGGAAGGTTTTTTAGCTTTACATTTTTTGAATGTAAAATGTCCCACTCCGTACACATCTGGGTCATTCCTAACTTCCTTAGGATCTTCATCAAAACTTTGACAACTATAGGAAATGGAATGGAAAACAACATTAAGCTGTGAAGCGTTGGGAAATATATATTAATTGGTCTACCATTTGAACCATCGTATACAGGTATCCTTTATTATCTCTGGCTGTCAATCATCATTGCATCAGTTTGGTGAAATACTTTTTCAGATATTTATTTTTCTCAATTTACCCAAAAACTTAAATCCTTTCTAGTTATTTCATCAATCAATGATATCAGCATTTGTTTTTCAGAAAATATTTTATCTCACAATATGCGTGGATATAAATGTAAATATACATCAGTAATGCTCACCAGTCTTGCTTTGGTTTATGATAGTCACCTAATGATACTCAATGCAATAGTTTATATAAAGTTAGCAGAAAACCACTACACTGACAATCTGTCAGAGTTAAATTATTTCATGAAATATTTCTTAATTCTTGTTCGTTGAATTAGAAGTGAAAGGTTCCCATGAGCCACGCATTCCAGAGGGGATGTGCTTATCAGAATCAGAAATCAGAAAAAAAGATGAATATAAAAGAAAGACCAAAAAAATAAGACATTAAGGAAACAGAAAAACACTGTTACTGTATATACAGTAAACACTGTTACTGTATGTATATACATATTTCATTTGTTTGTGTATATGTTTCTATGTATATGTTTATATATATATATATATGTATATGTGTGTGTATGTATGTATGTATATATATATATATATATATATATATATATATATATATATATATATATATGTATATATATATATATATATATGTATATATATATATATATGTATATATATATATATATATATATATATATATATATATATAAACATATACATATATATATATACATATATATATGTATATGTATGTGGACCATTGGTATATATATATATTTTATTTGTTTACATATATTTTCTATTTTCATTTTGTATATATCTGCCATCCCTGCTTTTCTTTTATTACTTCAGTTGTGTGTTTAGTTTATTCCATTGATGTTGATGTCTGAAAATGTGGGACACTACTTTGACAAAAAAAAAGTCCCCTTAAGGATTAATAAAGGACATATCTATCTATATATCTATCTAAACAGTAGTCCAGAAAGTGCAGATGTAAAGTTTAATGGTGTAAAACAAGAAATTGTCTGTGTCAGGCTAAACCATTTTATGTTAAGAGTAGGGAAAGTACATCTTTAAAAAAATAAAGGAAAGAAAAGACAGTGAATGCAATATTCCCCAAGGTCAATATCATTTTGTACAATAACTAATCCACCTTTAAGCACAATGTAACTGTAACCTTTTCTCCAATGCAGCTTTCAAGACCAAGATCAAGGAGGTGACCCGAGAAAACATGGACCGCAAGGTGACCCTGCAGAAGAGAAAAAAGATGTTGAAAGAGGGCAACCTTAAGAAGAAGGACATGAAGACGCTGGTGTTGTACCTGAAGAATGGAGCGGACTGCCCCTGCCAGCAGCTCGACAACCTGGGGAACCAGTACCTAATCATGGGCCGCAAAGTGGATAAGCAGTACCTCCTGACAGGTATCCACAAGTGGGACAAGTCCAGCAAAGAGTTCAAAAAGGCCATCAAGAAACTCAAGACCTACAAATGCCCCGCCTTTGAGAATGTCTTCAAATAAAATGACCCCTGTCCTTACTTTTGGTCGCATCTCATTCTACATATGAACTTGCACAAACATTAAAAATCCCAAACTTTGCTTTCTATTTTCCTGTTTATATATCGATCTGTCTTTGTATATTTACAGTTATGTGAAATGTTCATTATTACTTGTTAATTGATTGTGGTGTGTGATGACACCCCCAAAAAAATCGGTTGGGTTTTTTATTTTTCTTCCTCCTTTAAGAAAAGTTCATGGTAGTGAAAGCCCTTTCTCACTAAAATCATTTCCACTTTATGTAGATACTTTCATTTAACAGGTCAATTGGATTTTGCTTCAAGGGATTGTTGGACATGTTTGAAAATACAATTTTGCTTTATTGCTGAGAGCTCAAATAGAAGATTAAAACAAATCGGATGTCTAGACCATACATCTGAAGTTAGAATCGGCAGGCTGTCAGCTTAGCTTAGCATAAGGAACCCATGAATTGTAGAGGTTTTTGTATAGATTTAACAAATTCCATAATGTTTGTAATTAGTTAGCTGTAGAACTGCTGGGAGGCACATCAGAGCCAGCCGAGCTGGTTCTTCTTGCTGCCGGACTTAATGCTACTTTAAGCTAACCATCTGCGAGCTCTAGCTTCATATTTAGCCGACAGACTTGGGCGTGGTATTAATCATCTTATCTAACTCTCAGCAACAAACATATGGCATTTGGTTAAATCACATGACATTTGGCTATATATATATATATATATATATATATATATATATATAGATATATATATATATATATACACACACACACACCTCTTCTGTATTCCTACATCTAGTCTAACTGCAGTAATAAGTATACAATAGTAATGGAACATGTCTTTTAGTCATACATGCTTAAAAATGCATACGTTTTCAAAGTGCAAATATTGTCAACTCTTTTTCTGGTTTGTTTCACTCAACTGTTGCTGGTCTTTTTTTTTTAGCACTATTTTGTTTTTGATTGACAGCAGTGCATTTCTGCCTATTACATGTACATACAAATTTTACATAAATATTGAAAAGTGAATGGTGTCTCTTATGTTATTTAATCTCTTTTTTAGAGATTTGTATAAAGATGGCAATATTGATTGGTTGGTACTTCAGTCAAATTAAATATTTCACCAGAAACAGGAAAAATGTAATATGTCAAGAAATTCGGTTCAGACATTTGCTACTAGGCGGTGTATCCTAATAAAGTAGGACTTTTTATGAAAAATTGAAAATGTCAGGTCTTTTTGTAATAATGTTACAGCTGTTTTGTGTAAAATCAATTTATGTGGAGGAACTCATACGATCAGCTATAGAATAAATGAAAATACAGCATGTATATATGTAAGTTAATTTGCTAACTTTATGTGTGCATACGAACCATATCAATGTGTTTTACAGTGTAGAAGTAACTCTAGTTACTTCTACACTTTTGGCTTCTTAAAACTCTCTAGCAAAGACCTCTTTTATTACCATAAACTATCAGCTCGGTCTTGCACGTGCAATGCTCTTAAAACATCATTGCCAAAACAGCTAGCTTCTGCTATGTCAATGTCAAACAGAGAGCACGGTAAGCTCAGCCAAAGTAACACTTTAACGCTTGTAAAGATAAAGTATGGCGTTGCCAGATCTCCACACCGAAGGATCTCTCTCGTTGGCATGTTTTTATTCACCCCCATCTCTCTGAAGGGTTCATTGTGGTTTCACAGGCAGTTGGCGCCTCGGTATGTGGTGTGTAAATGCTAATCCCGAGATGTACATCAACAGCTCACGCCGATAGTAAACTCCAATGCTTTCTTAACCAAACGGCAATGCAGTAAAATTTAAAAGATTTGTTTTCACAAAGTCTGTGATGATGGATTTGGTTTCCATGCTGAAGAGGCAGGACTTTCCCCATTCCACTCATGAACATTCACAATCAAATGACCGAGGCAATTTGTATTTTCACTGCACAAAAAATATAGATTTGAGTAACCTGATTATTTATTGTAAAAACTTTTACGAGCTGAAATCCATCATGCCAGTGCAACAAGCGTAAACAACAAAACATGAAACCATTCTGTCAATAAAAAGGCTTGTTAAAAACCAGGAAGTATCAAACGGACCAACATCTTGCCCCATCTGGTTTCAATAAAGGATTTGGTATTGAAAAATATATCTCAGATGTGAACATAACTTTCTAATCATTACTTCAGCTGCCTTCAAACGAGGCCCAGAAAACCAGCGGCCAAGATCCAGCTTCGTCCTATTAAGAGATGATCCGCAAAAAACATCCTGTTGGATTCGTCGTCTCATTCTAATTGACAAAGCTGATGAAGTTGACAACTGGAAAGTCTGATTGGATAGAGAAAAAAAAAACAAAGCTGATGATGAGGAATATTTCATCATGATTTCAGTGTTTCTGGGTCAAGACAAAACTACTGACTGCCCACGATAGTCTGCTGTATTATTTTCTTTTGATTTTGAAAGAATTCTGAGAACTTTAGGAAAATGCTGTTGCAATAAGCACCGGTAATCAGACAAGTGCTTCATTCCCATATCAGACAGTGTGACTTGACTCTACTCCACTCACTCTTGGTACCATGCAGGTGGGGATGGATATCACATTTTATGAGCATACATGGCAAGCTAAGCTAAACAGTTACACTACACTACATACAGACGGACAGCTTTTGATTTACCTCGTTTGGAACAGTCGCTATTTGCCGAGTTGGCACACTGTTGTTAAAAACATGGTGGAAAAGAGACAGAGCAGAATGAAATATCACATGTTGAAGAGAGGTTTTTGACGTATTGGCTTTTCACTTACAGTAAGGAGCGTAGTTTGTTTGTGCGGGTTTTGGTCCATCCCTATCAGGTATTTTTCTTGATTTTGAGCCTTTAAAAAAAAAAACAATATTTGGAAACCTTTGAAATTGTACATCTTCAGGGGAACCAATGGAGCTAACTCCCACAGGCCGAGTATAGAGAGTGCTGATAAAAGGACAGATGTACTTTGGTATGTCATTCTTTTGACTATAAGTAGTGTAACTTTAAAGTGTGCAGAACTTATTTGGGCCTGAACACTTTTGTTCTGTACCTCGTTTCATATAGTTTTAGAAGTACCTACAAAAACTTTACCACCCTAACATTTTAGAAAACTGCTTCCCAAAGACTTGTCCAACCTATGACATCACAGTGAATGCAGTCTGTGACTAATAACTCCATTCCAGAGAAGGCTCACTTACCTCTCTTTCTTCTCCCTTCTGCGTTTCAAAGGCACATCTGGAGAACCTTTGGACACCACTATTTAAGATGCAACACCATATCCTTACATGAGGGAAGGAGGAAACAATAAAGTGTTATAAAGACTTATAGTGCAATATTGTCAGTGAATAAGCCATCATAACATTACTTTATATTTTATTTTATTTTTTGTCCTCACCAGGTCAAAATGTTTGGTTTTATGGATCACTGAACCATGGCTGAGTCTTGAGGTTTTAAAAAGTGAGGCACTTCTCTGTTATTATTTATATGGCTTCAAAGCTGCTGCCATTGCCCCGACTGCTAAAAGTGTCTTTGTATTCAAGGGCATAGCAGTATTCTCTGTTTTATGGCACATCACCAGTAGCCAGCACATTCAAAGGGTAGTTTAGGAGGATTTTGATGGGCAGCTTAGTCAGCCATAATATGCATCATTATGAAGTCAAATCATATGTAAAAATCACATTTTAAATAATGTATTGCAGCTCCATACTGTTTAAAACAGTTTGGACTGGATTTAGACATTTAAAAAAATACAACATTAGCTTGACTATAGCTTCTCCAGTGAGTGACTGCATACATTTACAAAGTCTCCTAAATACAGCAATGTTTTGGGCTCCTTAACTGACCCTGAGCTACTGCACAAACCATTTAATGTCTCTGGCTTGTCTGCAGGACACAGTAAGAGGGATGAGTCGGCGCACTGCGTGAGGGACCAGGTTCTTCTGGAATTCTGGGATCTTAGTCAAATGGGTAGATTAGTCATATCAATCTTCTGGCTGTGAACCGCCCTGAACCTCAGGCTGTTTGCCGCTCGATATAGCATGCAATTGACAACTATTCAGTGGGAGAAGGGAATTACTTGCAAGGAAAATTAAACAGAGAAACAATTGTTTTCTTTTTCAGTCCACAAGTAAGCAGGGGGAGGAGGTGGGGATGGACTCCACATGTGGATTGCGGACATATGTTTTTGAATAATAGCCATTAGTTTTAAGAGGGTGATGTCATTGTTGCTTTTCCAGTAACTATATTCCTGCAGTCCTGGATCGGATCCCTGAAATGACTCCTGCATTGCATGATTCTTATTCTTCACTAAGGAAGATGTTTATTGCAAATATTTGCAATAAACATAAACCGGTGTGTTTCCTGAGCCCGATCATGTATAAGTAAAATCAAACCTTCCTTTTGTTGTGAGGGATTAGTCTTACAATCAAGACTTCTAACAGCAGTGGTAGATGTTTTGATTGACATTTCGATTTTAATTAATAGGCTTCAGCATACAGACAAACCTGCTTCCTCTTCACAAATATCTCACGGAGCCTCAAACCTATGGACTTGGGCAAGGATGTGAGCAAATACAAGTCTCTGGATAAAGTTATGTAATGCCAGTGTCAATATGGCTGTAAAAATATTTGGTGAGAAAATGAGAATTCATCAGTGGCCATTAAAACCACAAAGACCTGTAAGGAATCATCAGTAGTGTAGTTGAGAGTGCTGTAATGGAAGCGGCTGGGTCAACTTGGTGACCTGATCTTCCAATGTTTTTGTGATTCAGGAGAATGTTGGTCATCTTGTACTCTTTCCCCCCACAAAAATGCACACATCAGTTTGCTACATTTTGCTGAAAATATTTAAAACTTAGCTAGTTAGCAAAAAACTAGCAGGCAAGTTAAGTTGGGTGGGTTTTGTTGTTCAAAGTACATTTACAAATACAAAATCTCCAGCTGCGCCAGCCTTACCGTACAGTAGTTAATAAACAAGGACTGAGGAGAGTGCTTCATGGCTCAGAATCAGCTGAATCCATCCTGACAGCCTGTTTAAAGTTCAGTTGTTGCTCAATAATGCCTCTGCTGCTTCCAAAGCCAAGTGAATTTCATAAATTGTTCCCCTAATAAACCACAAACATCTGTTACTTAGCAAAGTTATGGCCAGGATGTAGGGGAGCGTAAACCCACTTAAACTCACTTTTACCAGAATTTTAACTGCACACTCATTCCACTGACATGAATCTTCATTACCATTACTTACATACAGTCATGTGATTTCTCCGGTCACAAATTAACCATTTTCACTCAAATCCACCCAAGATTTTATAAAAGTATAAATATACACTTTGTACTAATGTTGGCAATGCACCATTTAGAAAAAGGAAGAGAGTTGTGTAATGTTTCTTTTGCCAGAAGGACAAGGCCTCCATGACAAAGTACATTGTTTGTCTATGCCCTCTAGAATGGCATGCATCAACCGACACCCCTTAAACAGGACAACATTGTTTTTCCAAACCTGTCAGAAAAAAATATGGTTTGAGTTTTATTGGAAGAAAAGACAAAGAGTACAGCCAATCTTGTTGTTCTGTAGAGCTGCTGACTACCAATCAGCATGCAGACATACATACACACTGAGTTGAGAGGAATGCCTATAGTTTTACAGGTGTTTGGTCATAAATCAAAGTTTTGGAACAAAAAAAATATATTTCTGGGACGACCACAAATATGCGCACCAAATGTCAGAGCAAACTATTCTATAGTCGATGTTTCAATAAAAAACTTAAAAGTCAGATGAATTGCAGCTTTGGAATACAACAGCTCACATGACGTAATGACATAAAGAAAAAAGTTTTAAAAAAAGATCCAACAATTTTTACAAACTCCAGCCTTGCTGCCAAACTGTGCTCAAATCCAGAGTTTTCACAGATGCCAAATAAAGTCTGAATTATGGGATTAAAATATGCATAACCCATCTAAAATGTTTTCATCTGATACAGTGATGCAGCCGTAACAACATGCAGCTTCAATGAAGAGTTGTAATAAGATCATTTCAAACCATAGGGGGGCCTTTCAAAGGGGGAATGTATAATTCCTCAATTAAGTATCTATTTTATATCCATTCTTGATTCCAGGAGACATCCGACCAAAATAATTTTTTGAATATATATATTCTTTTGTATCTACTGAAAGTTTTAGCCCTCAGTTTCACTTTGTTATTTCCACTGATCTTTCAGTTTGTGTGCAATGAACAGAAGAACTGTGTTCTAAACACGAGCAGTGATTGCTACCAACTGTCAAACAACACGCCATCAATAGCCATGCTATCGGCACTGTGGGGCTGTGTTGTCAGCTAAATACTAACGTCAGCATACATGCACACAATGACAATGCTACATGCTAATGTTTATAAGGTATAA
Organism: Clinocottus analis; assembly: GCF_023055335.1. Classification (NCBI taxonomy): domain Eukaryota; kingdom Metazoa; phylum Chordata; class Actinopteri; order Perciformes; family Cottidae; genus Clinocottus; species Clinocottus analis. The sequence goes on along the minus strand of NW_027176229.1, from coordinate 2,603,153 downwards.
TAGTTTCCATGTTTGCCATCTTAGTTTAACATGTTGGCATGGAAGAACTTTGCTCAATAGGAATAAAAGCAAAGTACATCTGAGGCTGATGCCAGACGCAATGGCTCGACAACTTTGTGCAGAAGATGATGCTCGATGAAAGATCGCGATCATCGTCAAAGGGATTAGAGTGTATCCTAACAGAGGCTTGAATGTGTACAGCCAAGTTCATGGCAAGGCATTCCATTATTCTTGAGATGTTTCACTTAAAACCACAAACGTCAACCTCATGGTGGTGCAAGAGGAGTTTTTGTCTAGAAACCGTGAATGTCTGTTCCCCATTTTATGCTGTTCTTTTTTGCGATAATTCCATCTGGAGCAAAGTGGTGGACGGATGGCTAAACATCATCTCTATGGAAAACTAAGAAAAAAGACATGACAGTGTTCAAAGGTTGATTGTTTCATGCATCAATGAAAAAATTCCACAAATCAAACATGATTTTACGTCTTTGATTCAGTCAAACATTCTACTGGAAATTTAACAGTAGATCCATCGAGCCAGCAGTATTGAAGGGTAGTTACTCATTTATAATAACAGCTTTCACTGAATACTATCTTTCTCCCAGGTTTGTTCCATCATGCCCTTTGTAACTTCAGTACATTTGAGATTATTCTCTGCGTCGACTTTTTAACTCACTCCAGGGGGTGGCTTTGAACTGTGGCCGCCTACTTATTATGTTATCATGGTGTATTTATGCAAAAAAACGACAGCTTTATGGGGGTTTTCCGCCTGATATGAACGCACATTGCATTTACTTTTCCTGGCACAGTTCCCTTTGGAAAATGTTGAAGGGCACAGGTGGTCTTTTATAAGTATGCACACATTTAGGAGCTGTAATTCTGAACGTACTCTTTCCAGGTAACAATTTACATAAGAGTCACTCAGAATTGGCGAGAAAAACTAAATGCACAGTGTTACCCATGTTTCATTTGCAACATCTAGTATATCTAAATTATATCGTTCAGATAATCTATGTTGTATGTGTTTAACTGTGCAACAGTAAGCAAAGGGTTAAATAGTTACTGAAAAAAACGAAATTGTTAAAAAAATTTAAAAAAGGCTTTTGGACTCAGGGACGTGAAAATAAAATACATCATAATTGTTAGATTACAGACGCTCAGATAATTTTGTAAATTATGGTTGATAATGGAAGGTGATGGTAGAAAGACAGTCTAGTGTCTGTTTGGCTAATGACCTACAATTTAGATTCATGATGGCTATTATTGTGATTGTTAAAGCAAATTAAAACTAACTTGAGTATTTTGGGTTAGATCATAAGTCATGATGTGGATTGTATCTTTAACCAAGCACTCAAAATGTAACTCTCCCAAACCTATGGAAGCCTATCTCTGCCAGGAAAAGAATAAAAGGTTAAATATAAGGAATTACAAAAACGGAACAAACCCAAACAGGTAGTTTTGTTAGAATCCTCAATATTAACAATGTATTTAAAACAGTTGGTACCAGATTTTCCAGCATGGTAGGTGTTAACTCTTCTTACAACAATCCTCTTACCTGATTTACTTTTAAGATGTAATCTGTGCTATAGAAAAACATCCTCTCTATTCTGACATTGGTCCTGCTCTTAGTCAACATATAGCACAAACAACTACATGTTTTACAGGAAGTATTTATTTTAAAAAATTCCAATTCCTATCTGGACAAATTAAATACAGGCTACATTCCAAGACTGGATGTTTTTAGTAATTTTAGTTATCACAAATGTCAATATGATTTTGAACGTTTTCTCAGGAACATTTATATGGGATCCAGTGCAACCTTTTGACAATTTGTATAAAACATGTCAAATTTAGTAATTGGGAATTTTACACAGGCATTCTTTGAACAATGAAATACCTAAAATTATTATTTTAAGAATTATTCTTGTGCAAACACAACATTTATTTCATACAGGACTTGTGTGTGCATGCCAAACATTTATTCTTTTCAATTTGTTAGTGTTTTCACCACGCCAGTTAACACTGCTCGTCACTGCCAAGACAACACTCGTGAAAAAGAACCTGAGGCTGGGCTCACCCTGTGATGAGCTGATCAAGTCTGTGCAAGGCTTTTAACAGTGGCTTGTTCGCAACATGTCTGACGGTGTGGGCCTTTGTGTTTGTTCTGATTAAATAAACTTGCAATCACAAACTGCTGAGAAAATACTCATGATTTTGATGTCAGAATGATGATCCCGAGGGAGGATTTTCCCAGCTCTATCTGTTTATATAGTACACTAAACGGGGAAAAAAGACTCCCTGGGGGCCTCTGTTTCATGTGTGAGAGTTCTCAGACACCAGTACATTGACACACGCATACACACACTGAAGTGAAATCCATGCCTCATCGACACGTGTTCGTCTACCGTAATTTGGCACTATACAGTGTGGTGAAACAGCCACAGTCCAGGGTTTCTCAACTTTTTCAGACAGGTCCTCCAATTTTGAAGTCCATAAATTGGCATCATTCCAGCAATCAAGAGCAAAGGCAGAGCTTGTGTTTGAAATTTCCATGTGCATATTTTACCGCAAACAAAACCCAATAAATCTTTGACCCTTAAGCTTGAGAAACTCCAGCGACATTGTGGGTTGGATTACTGTCGTATCCTTTTGATAGCCCTTCTCAACTACAAGGCCAACCTGAAAGTGTTTATATCTAAACCCTCTGTGAGTGGCTCGTTACCATTTCAGTTGTATTGTATTTTAAGAACTATTTTAAGAGGTTTTTCCCTTAACCGATGAGAGGGCTCAAGGACAGAAAATGTAGTATGTTGTACAGATTGTAAGCCCCTCTGAGGCAAATTTGCAATTCATGATCTCGGGCTACAAATTTCATCAAATTGGATTGAAGCTCAGGAAATGCATCATAAGCTTGATGAGACATTTATACTTCTGTCAACACTTGAGTTGTTAGTCCTATTAGTTGTTTTTGTCCCTTTCTTGGAGCTCCTTGTAAAAGTAGTGGTTGTGACATACTGACGGGAGTAGTTCAATCAAAGATTTGATGTCTCGCTGTGGATGTTTTTCCAGGAACTCAAAATTATAAAATCTTCTCTAGCCAAAAGTAGCTTCTGGGAAGTAATGATTCTTTTAAATGAGCTGTATTGAACATTCTGAACATTGATATAGCAGCAAAAAACTATTTGCTTTGTAAAGATGGAGTGGAGTAATATCTACCTGAGCAAAAAAGAAAGTCAATCTCCTTCTGTATGTGTTGCTATATGAGTTTCTCCTCGCTTTGTTGACATAGGCCGTGCATGCATTGAATACACGTTAGTGCATGTGAGCTCACCCACAAGGTAAGCTCTGTGCTGCTCTCATACTGTGATTACAACTTATTATGCCAACCAACAACGTAGTTGTAGTTTGTAGTTGTTAGCAGTAGGACGCTGAGAGGCAATTAAAAAATGCGCCCAATCCCACGTCTTGCGCCTTTAAGTGGATATAGTGTACTGTGTTCAGAGAAAAGTTAGTTTGAATGACCCACTAATGATGGGTAAAGTGGAGTGTTCTCATAGCTTCTTATTTACATCTAATGGTAAATAGTTGCCCGGCTGTTATGCAAAATCCAATTCTGAGATTTTACCCCACACCCAAATTCTGTAAATGAAGTGATCATGGTGTTAAAAATTACATTAAAAAAACAATAGTAACATTTCCCTTTAGATTCCCTGTTCTTGTTACCCTGAATAATCTACAGACTGAACGGTTGTCATTGCTTTTCACTTTTGCTTTTCAAAAAGGCACAGTCATTGTTGGATGTTGTCATTGACTGACCTAACAACAATGCTCTCCTTCTCTTGTTCTTGCATTGAATATTAAACCCAAAACAATATTATCTTAAAGATCCGTTTAAAAGTATCACAAAAGGATTAGAAACCTGGTTACCTGGAACATGACCAAAGTATTGGCTTTCTCCAGGAGCAATCTGATTGTGAATCAGGTTTCTCTAATCCCAGAGTTTGCCACAGAAAGCCAACAGTAACGCAGTTCCTTAAATCCGTGTAAACTTTAGGAACCCAAGGACTCAGTATCATCCTTCAGGGAATTTATGGCACTGAAAATAGCATCAATGTGTAATTTAATTCCTGTCACAATAGAGTGATGACAGGGTGTTAATGTGCCATAGATCCACAAATCCTCCAAGAATTCAGGCTGTGGTCCAAGCTTTAAAAACACATTTTCCTGGCACTGAGAACTAAGCAGTTTGACATAGAAATAAAAGCAACATTGATGAGGTTAGATTAATGGACGCATTTACGACTGTGGCTCAGTGGTGAGCAGGATCAGATTTCAATCAGAGGATTGGTGTTTCAGACCCCGGTGCCGCTTGCTGTTTGATCCCAGGCGCCGCTAGCCCATGTCTATCTGTCCTTGAGCAAGACAATTAACCCTAACTTGCTCCCGCAGCTGTGCCTATGGTGTATGAATGGTTGCTGTTAATAATGTGGCTCCTCCCATCTGGGTGTGAATGGGTGAGTGAAGACGTGTTAAAGCGCTTTGAATGGTCGGAAGACTCGAAAAGCACTATACAAGTACAGGTCCATTTAACATTCATTCAAAACTCATGCTAGGATTTTTTCTTTCTGAAGTTTACTATTATTGTGGATTTTTTTTTCATTTAAAGTGACCAGAAGCTCACATTAAATACATTTTAGTTGTCAAAACCTAAATCACAAACCAAAACCTAATCTTAATGCTAATTTCCAATCAAAAACATTTTTTATTTTGTTTAGTTTTGCCACTTTGTTTCAAACGGTCGATCCAGATTTCATCAACAGTGGCATTCATACCAAACACCAACATCAAGCTATCTCTGATTAAGGCCAATTGCCATGTTGTTGTTTTGCAGTTAATGAACCGGAATTACAACATTTGGAATGCGGATGAGTGACGTAAAGATGCGGGATACGTCTCTGGTAGCGCCAACAATCTGTCAATCGCAGTAGCCCCGCCCTGAAGCATGCTCCACGTTATGGTTTATTTGACTCTAAATAGACCATCATTTACTCAATGAATGTCACGCTGTATTCAGAAAGACTTGGAACGAGAGATGCAGACCATACACTCATGTTTTTGCTATATTTACTCAGAGAATAAATCAAGTGAGAAGTAGTCTCATTTTCTCATAGACTTTCATACAATCTGACTTCTTTAAGCATCCAGTGGAGTTGCCTTTCTGCTGGTCAGTAGACATAATGCAAGTTTTAAGACACTTCTGCATCGGATATACTTGGCAGAATTGGAGGTTGCCACCTGGTGCTGACTAGCAAATGTTAGCATGCTCGCATAATAAAACAGTGTTTCTCACTGCATGGCTTGTGAACCTCACGGTGAGTCACACGAGACATATTATCATATGATAATATTCACAATATATACCACTACACATAGTTCCTATACTACTCAATGCAGCTATATCTTTTATACAAAAGATGGCAGTGTGGGCTTTAAAACATGGGATTGTAAAAACCTACTCAGGCTTACTTTAACTCACCTGCCAGATTTGTTGGCTTAGTGGAGCACCACTGACAGATGTACTGTTGGACAGTTAATAATCGTCCAACTACTGTGTGCAGGGGGGAAAAAGTGCACTGTGACCCTCCAAGAAGCAGCATCGAGCTATACTCCTATTTTGAATGGTGTTGGTGGTCGGTATTTTTACTGTGTTGCAATAACGGTGGCAAAAAAAATACTAAAACAGAACGGGGGAGGCACAAGGCTGTAAAGTGTGTGTATGGCTCATTGGCCCCACAACTTGAAATAGTAATAGTGAAACTACCGTAAATAAACAACAACTGCCCGTAGTAGACTTTCTTATGTAGAGTTACGTAACAAGCATTAAGTCAGGGTTTACTTTTGGTTTTAAGTGGGACACAATCAGTTGTCTTCAGGGTGAAAGTCCTGTGGTTGTGTTTGAACACCTACTGGAGCTGAACCATTGTTAATGAAATTAGTTTCTAATATACTTTTCCCACCACGGAAAGTCAAAGTGTCAGAGCACGTAAATACATAGTTTAATAAATAGACTCTACTCTTGACGAACAAGTTTTAAAGCCTTACTGGTTTTATACTATCAGACATAAAGTGAGGAAGGGAGACCACACAAGACAATGAAGGAGTGACACCATGTAGATCTGCATTGGTTTTGGTTCTTATTTGAGTAGAACATACAACACTGAAAGCTTTTCAGCCTTCAACATGTCATCTACACTCTGGAAAAAAGTGAATAAACGACTGGTAAAAACTAGAATTGGTCCCCTGCCTGGTAATATAATGCATACCTTGTGCTATGATGGTGATTATTAGCGGGGTTACAGTAGAAATAGAGGAATGCCTGTGTGAACTGTGGACAGCAGGATAATCTGAAAAATGAGTCTGGAGAAAAGGCCAGTTCGTATTTCACTGGTCCTGAATGAGATATTGAACTGCTATTTGTCCAAACCTGCAGGGCTCATAATGAACGCCATAGTGTTTCTGTTAGGGCAAAAGTATCATGCCGTAGATCAGCAGCGTCAGCAAAAGCTTTGCCGACTGAGCTTTAACGGATATGGGTTTCTGAGAGCTGAAACCAGGGTTTCCTACTGAAGCTGCTGATAGTAAATGTTAACACTTTTTAAGAAAATGACAGACGTGTCGATGTGGAAAAACCTCTGAAGCCCTTTTTTAAAAAGCCACGAAGGAAGCATCCATCAAATCCATTTTATGGCACTGACTGGCTAATGTCAGGAATTATCTAAAAGGTCGATGTTGACATACTAAAGCGGGCTGAAATCAGGAGAAAAAATTGCAGAAAGCGATTTGTGATACAGTTGAAACCCAGGATGGATTTTGTGCCAATAGCTGCGAGTGACAGAGCTGAGCAGTTATTAGAAGGGGAAGACAATGTGCCTTAATAATCACATGGTTCCCGACACACTACACCTGTCTCTCATTTAAGAGTAGTTTTCTTTCCTTTCAAAGGTCATTTCACCAAAGCGAACACTTTCCACCGTTCTCTGATGTAGCCTGACGTAGCAGAGGGAAACCCCGCATACAATCACAGTTCCTACGTTAATGGCTGACATAAATCTTAATTATGGGAAGGCATAGCACACATCTCAACAAGAAGTCAAAAGGTATGCCGGCTATAAAGTAGCATAAAACATCATTTTGTGTTTTCTTTCCACATAAAAAGTTATGTAAAAAGTCCACATGGAAAGTCATGCAGGATTGGTCAAAAACATCTGCCAATGCAAGTTTAAAGGACAATTGACAGATAGGTGTCCTGTAGTTTGACTTGATACTTGTGAAGTATTTAAAAACCTGGAATTTATAAGTTGGTATAATTCAGCTGTTGCAACAACCAGCTGTAAACACTCATTGATTATACAAATACACATATATTGATGAGGCTTCTGTGTTAATGTTCACATCCTTTTCTGATCCTATGAGGCAATATGGATATCTTACATCATGTGAGCCACATTCTAATGGCACTATGGCTCTCCTGGAAAGAGCTAGTCCCTGACATGTCATTCAATGGTTATGTGTCAGTGTTACATTCAAGGACTGAACCATACGTGGCTGGCATGGGGCTCCCTCTAGTGCTTGATGAGAGTCAGTGTCACAGCCAAACAGAGCATCAATTCAGAGGTGGGCTTCCTGGGAGAAAAGGACTTGAGTCCTTCACCACTTAATCGTAACAACAGTGTATATTGTTCTTTTTTCCGTTTTCTTCTTATCCTTTCAAATCAATCCAAACCATTTTAAACTATCTGAAAAGAAACATAGCTCAAGCTTCACCTTCTTTTTCAGTAGCTTTCTACCACATGGAGATTACCAACTGCTGAGGTGGAAGTAAGATGCAGAAATTGGAGGGGCGGGGGGATAGGAGTTCCTTAAGCAAGGATTTTTTGTTTTTATGACTGTTTCCAGGGTCAACAACAAACGTTCATGATCAAGTATGTGGTTGTTTTCTGTTACAAAGTATATTATCAGAAGAACATAGTATAATATTACTTCTATCAAATGTGGGTAAAACATATGGATCTCCTCAACAATAAATGGTAAATTGTCTTGTACAGCGCTTTTCTAGTCTTCGACCACTCAAAGCGCTTTAACACTACATGACATCACTCACCCATTCACACCCATTCACACACTGATGGGAGGAGCCACCATGCAAGGTGCCACATCAGTAACATCATTCATTCATACAGGTATGGGAGCAATATAGGGTTAAGTGTCTTGCTCAAGGACACATCGACATGGGCTAGCAGTGCCGGGGATCCAACCACCAATCCTCTGATTGAAAGATACAGGAAAATATTCCTGCATCTAGGATAAGACTGTAAAATAAATCACCCCTGGCAAGATCCTCCGTCAATTGAACCATCAACATCAATAATCCGTGAACCGCTTTCACTGTATATACCACTATATTTACACACTTCATGTACTTTGCATTTTTGCACTTTTATTATTTCATTTACTTAAATATCTTAAATGTAACTGCTTGCTGCTGCCACAACCACATTTCCCGTTGGGAATGACTAAATATATCCTATCCCAAAAGGAGAAGGAAAAAACATCTTGGTCAGAAAGTATATCGCATGTAGGTTGTTTTGTCCTAAAGTCAAGGACACAATTTTCTTGAATCATTTATATTTATTAGATTAAAGATTTTGCCACAGGTAAAAGTGACAGAAAGTTGATACTCGTTCAAGTTTGGCTCATCTGGCTGACAACTGATTCACAGTAAATCCCATCAAGCCAGAGCCCCGAGAAGCTTCAACCAAATGATAAAATGATGCTCACATACTGCCGGTCTCTGGAATACAGCCGCTCCTTCACTAGGCCAGGAGAGGATGAGGTGAGATGCTGTTGGACATTTACACTGATATTCAATCCTCAGCATGGCAGCACAGGAGGTTCCTTGTTCTCTATTTGCTCCAGGCCGGGATGCCAAACCAAACATGCAGCTGCCTGGCAGCTCTCTATCACTGAAGGTTCGACTGGCGTGCGACTAGCAACCCCCCGTCAACTTATTCCGTTTTAGGTGAAATCCATGTGTGTTCACAGTGTGCCTCTATTTCCTTTCCTCCCAAGATTAGGCTTTTTGTTCTCTGCCTCCTGGAATCTTGTTCTTAAATGGAAGTGGTCCCATTGCCTGTCTGTGGTTGTTGGAAGCGGGTGGCAGTGGTTTGGGTTGAAATGCCATCGAAAGAGGTGTTGAGGGGTTAACCATGATACATTTTCTCTTCTTTACTTTTTTGGTCCTCAACCTGTTTCCGTTCATGTAAAGAGAAGTTAAATACAATTTCAGTGTCATTGCCATTATTTCTCAGTACAAACAAGTTAACTTTAAGGTCCAACTGGTTAACAAGTTCAACAGCTAACATTGTAGTTGATACTGCATTACTTTTCCTCATTCAAAGAGGATCTCTTATTAACATGGTTTTGAATTGATTCATTGTTATATGTTTAATTTTTTGTTGCTTCTTATACAGTGCTGCGTGTATCAAATCCAAATCTGCTTTTAAATTGTATGTGTGGTTAAAGTTAAGTTTAAAGGTAATCAAGAAAAAAGACCTCTTTGGGGTGTAACTGGCTCTCGATCTATAAGTATGTTGTATTATTAGTATTATGTAGTAATATTCACGGGCCACCTATGCTTTTAGTGGCCCGTGAATGACTTTTTGGCCCTAACCCTAACCCAACAAAAATAATACATATTTTATCCATATAAAACATCAAACATCCCTTTGGTGGCTATATCTAGCTCAGTTTGTGACAAAGGGTTACCACATCAATACATTTCTACATATAACATTAGAGGAAAAGAAACTTCTCACTCAGACAAACAGTACTGTGAGTTCAAGAAAATACAAGGCGGTATACAAAGTATAACCAAGAGTACAATACAGACAGCCAGGTGAGAAAAACTTTCTGGTGAAACATGTCTGATCAAATCGTGTGTTTAACCTCAACAACAGGGTGAAAAAAAGGTTGGGAAGGGGTTGGATAATTATGTTGTGTTTGTTGTTGTCATACTAATTTGAGCAACAAGAGGCTAAAGTGCACCACGACCCCGAGGTTCTAAATCGCAAAAACATCTATAATAAAACACAATGGTTAAATACGGCACATCAACAGACCTTTTAGGAATGCTTAAACTTTTACATTATAAACTGTTGTTTAATAGAGTGAAGCAAGAAATTAGTTGTTGTTGTTTTTTTTAACCCTCCTGTTATGTTCAGGGTCAAATTGACCCGTTTCAAAGTTTGAAGATCTAGGAAAAATACTTTAAAGAACTTTTTCTGTATGAAACTTCTTCTGCTTGCCTTAATTGGTGTAATCAACATAAAAAAAAAATACAAAAGAAATATAGTGTATTTGTAAACGCCCCCCTCCCCCACCTGCAGGTTTATATTACAGAGATGATGTTCGGGTCAATTTGACCCGGCAGTGAAAGTGAATGGCGATGAGGTTTCAGAAGTGTCAAGTTTAGATGATTCCTTTCTTTGAACATATGAGAGGCAGTCTTTCTTACTCCCTCCCACCATGTTTCTCTCTCTCTCTCTCTGTCTCTCTCTCTCTCTCTCTCTCTCTCTCTCTCTCTCTTTCTCTCTCTCTCTCACACACACACACACACACACACACACACACACACACACACACACACACACCTGTTCACAGCCCCATACATAAAGTCGTACACATGTAAAACTTCAAACAAAAAAATCAGGTGTGTGTTATGGGAACCATATATATCCTGCTTCATGTGCCCATCGCCCCACTTGAACCACACCTTCTAGACTAAACAATGCTTATCTTTTCACTGAATACACCTTCATTGGACCGGGAACACTAAAGTAAGGGTTTCTTTCATGTCTCTCCAAATAAATATGGTACTATTGGATTTCTAATATACTGACTGAGGGTAACACACATCCTATTTCATCCCAATCTCAGAGGCACACACACTCTCTTTCTAAGTACCCTTCCTGTAGACAACATGAGCAACTAAAGGATGACAGCCCTGAGGCCCTGGAACACATTGTTAATCATGAGTAAATATGAGATGAAGACAATCTTGAGGTCAATTCAGATTCCTTAACACTATAAATAAACATGCATAAAGTTTACTTTCAATATAAATCTTTTTGACTCATTTGTCTTGATTTTGAGTGAGCGGGTCAATATGACCCTGAACAGCAGAGGTGTCTCATATCTATTTATCTATATCACCCGATGAAAAAAAATAAATTCAAAATACGAATAAAATTTAGGAAAAAATACATGTTATGGTAGACCAACTACCTTGAGATGGTGCTGTTTCCCAATATTATTCAGGACCCCCGTCAGGTCTTTATTCATCACCCAGCTCTATATTGCACACTCCTCATATTATTAATTATTGTCTCTCATTTTTCATCCAAAAACGACATAAGAAAGAAGATGAATAATAAAGAGCACCGCCATTACAGACAGGCTCTTTTGAGGTTTGGATGCATAGTCCCAGGATTCATAGTTTATTCATCATCATGGATGAGGGTATCAGGCCCCGGGTCCCAAGTGTCCCAGTGATTGATGATATGTTTAACTGTGGACTATTGATCTGTTGTACATGGAGATGTGGTAGTTTCCTCTCCTCTCTCCACTGTATCCTCCCCAGAGGACCATTGATCTTCTAACTACAAGCCATTCTGGTGGGTGAACTCTTAATCAGCAGTTGTGTGTCCACGCTCACCACAAGCTTGTGGCAAATCTAGAGATGGTTCTTTCAGCACACAATGGAAAGATAATGATGGACATAGATTGAACTAGTTTACAGCTATTGTGCAGAGTTCATAGGATTGTTGTGGGTTTGTTAACAATTTTTACAGAACAACAAAGATAAGAGAGAGACACTGTTTTACTAATAACTGATTCATATCTTCATTAACGCTGCAAATTTATATATATATATATATAAATTAACATGTGCAATGTGAAAAGAATATTTAAATATCACCCTCTAGTGCTTAAGTTTCTTTCAGTGAATCTATTTAATATGTTTTATTTTGCTCTAAATAAACAATAATGAAGGTTGTAAGATGTGGTGGAGACCCCTTTAAAAAAAGGCAGATACAAAGACATTAAGTATGATGTTTATGTGTTCATTATGAATATTTAGTGATTTAATTTGAATTCGTTGGACTTTTACAAGCTCATCTCATGTGTGTCATCAATTGAATGTTGCACTGAATTTAACCCGAGACATGTTACCAGTAGAGAACCAGTGAACTTTGAGTTCTGCAATCTAACCACCTGCATCATATTAATCATATAAGAGCTGACAGGCCAATATTGGATCTTTAGCCTCGTAATGAACCCAGGTGATTCATTTTAGTCGGATTAGAAGCAGAGGAAAGCTTAGTCTGTTTTGACTTATGGCAGCCTGTCCTCTGCTTAAACCTTAATCAAGAGAATTGAAGGTCTGTGTTGCCGATAAGGAACGATCAGCCCTCTGTCATGGCTGAGAGCTGAGGGATTTTCCTTTTCTGCCTCAGTTATCTTGAATTGAGGTTATAATGAGGTTAGCGAAGGATTTGCTGAGTGGTTTCCGCCTGCCATTGTTTTCTTCCCTCTACCATCACCTTGGCAGAGATACTGAGCTTTAATCCTCTTTCTCTTTTTTGAATGTCTCGCAAGGTGAGGATAAGTGCACGGTAACAACTACGGGAAGATTTCAAGTAAATGTGATCCACCATCTCCTCTCGCAGCTACAGCCGACGACAAGGTACATGCCCAAAACAAAAGACTTTAGGGCAATCAGGTAGACGTAAGCCTCATTATTTAAAATTAAACTGCCCCTCATTGTAACATACCTAAATATGCTGAAAGGAAATCATGAAACACATTGTTTCATCGAAATCCGATTTTGCATGTGATGGACAGAGGGAAAACCGTACAAATGATCATTTCAATCTTTGCAATAAATCAGACAACACGACAGCCGTCCTCATCAGCTTCACCAGCCATGAGCACCCACATCTCCTGCATAAGAGCATGCATCGGGCTTGTACCGGATAGGCCTGTTCAGAAGCCATGCTGTAGGCAAGATTTGTCTCCCACATATTTATTTGTGTGTGTTTTATTGAGAACTCCTTATTCCCGACCTTTATAGGTTTTAATGCATATCATCAAAATAAATAGAATAATAGTGAAATAAAGAAGCTATGAAAGGAGACGACCAGCCCAGCCAGTATAGAATGGTGTCTGGTCTGTCTCCTCAGAAAGTTTCTACCTATGAGGAGCAAACATATGGGCGCTTTTAAGCATTTTTTCTCTGCTGTTACTTCCTTCATGGAGTTTGATGAGTCCTGATTGTTGGAACTTGTTGAGTGTTGAGGAAAGACACATGGAGGCATGAATGATTTGTAGTGTATGGTTTATTTACTTTTTTATGACTGCGCACCGACAATAGCTGTGGCTGGATGCATGTTTTTTCAGGTTGTCATGAATTAAGGGAATTTCTTCAAATTTGGCAGAAACGCCCACCTTCTTAAGTAAGAACAACTGCTTATACTTTGTAGGTCAAAGGTCACTGTGATCTCACATCTATAACATTGTCTTAGTGAACTTTGGTGATGCAGGTCACTGTAACCTTACAAAACACATCTTTGGCAATAATTAATAATAGTTCAATCATCATTTATTTACTAATTTCGATAATTTCTGTAAAACTGAAGATATTTTGGACAGACAAGGACGTAAACTGTAACTTGAGTGGTTGAAGCAGTTGGTGTAAAACTGTAATTCTAGTTTAATTTTGCCAGACAAAACAATACAGTTCAGATGGGTTGGTGATAAAAAAAGAGTTGTCCAAAGAACATAAGTAATCAATCAAAGAAAAACATAAGACAGCTAGACCCATGGCTATTAGACAGCTAGCGCATGTCAGCAGAACTGCAGCTTAAGTTACAGTACCTGCATTTATCTTCCCAATTAACTCAACTCAAGAGCTTCTATTTTTGGCCTTTACCCAGCCAGTTGCACCTACAAGACAAACCACAATTTGAGTTTAAACAAAAGAACATTTAACCATAAAACAAAGAGTCTCCTTGTCAGTGTGTTATTTGGTTAAGGTAAATTTGAATAAACTTTGAATAAACAAGCAAACAGCGCAATGTGTAGCAATGGGGGTGGGGCTTCAGGGCTTTGCAGACTGAGTGAGTAAGCCTGGAGATTATTAAATAGAAGATTCAGCATCCTTCCTCCCCACAATCATTTATGTACAGTTACTTATCACTTTCTCCTGTGCACTCACCAAAGTCGTAATCTAGGATGTCAGCTAAACGCAGTGGGCCATTGGCCTATCTGTCCCAGTCCCAGTAATGATGCACAAAAAAGAGTGCTATAACATGGTAGGGTCCAAAGTACACCTTCCAAGAACTGACAGGCTGGATAATACGCACTCAATGTCCAGCTCCCAATTTAACAGGGACTTCACCACTTTCCTAAACAAAGACAACCCGTAAAAAATAGCACTTAGTCATGCTTTCCTTGATCACAGCACTTCTGCTGCAAAAAGTTTCATCCAAGCTAACTGCTCTCGCTGCTATATTCTTAGTAGTTAAAGGTGTTTGAATAAGGAGATTAACTCAAAAGTGCAGCTCACAGGGATATAGATCAGTGCAGTGGACTGAGATGACCTTTACAGCCTTTGCATGATAAGGCTTGACAGAGCCATTAACAGCCAATGGGAATCAAGCTAACTCATGTTAATTTGTCACACATTGCATGTTTCCAGTATTGGGGCTGACATGAAACATATCTGTAGAGGCCTGACCTAAGCTTTGTAGCGTGAAGCATAAAACTGTGTCTCCACTGCACTAAGTATCTTACATGCAATTGGCTCTGTTAGCACCCAAGCACACACATATTGTCTGTGTGTGTGTGTGTGTGTGTGTTTGTGTTATGGGGGAGGAGGAATTGGTGCATGCATGTTTCAGGCATTTTGTGAGACATTTAGTGTGTGTCGACAAAATTCATCGTCGACTAAAAGAACACGGTCATCCATCCACCCCAACTAGCTCCCGGCAAAGACACAATTATACTTTATTCTACCTAACCTGACTTCCTCCTTTACTATCATCATAACTACAGCCATCCAGAGCCTCCTAGATTGATGAGTTCTCCCAACTGTAGAACTAGTACGGACTGCAATAGTATGGGCAACAGTGGCAGCAGCATAAGAACATGAATAAAGTAGTAGTAGCAGTGGTGGTATAAATGAAGGCAGTAGAGTCACTGCAGTATCAGTGGTGATAGTAGTGGCAGTGTTCTGTTCTCACTTCCAACTGTTCAAATACTGACACTTAGTCAATGGCCCTAAGCTTCCGACTATGACGCTCTATGTCCCCTACGTTTCCACTTGTTACATGCATAGTGTTGACTCATCTTCACAAGAAGTTAGGTTTACTCAGCAAAACATATTCAGGTTTAGGCAACAAGAACAGCTGACATTAAAAAATGTCAAAGTTTAGTTATGCATGGGACACAAACCTTGACGATAGTCCTGTGATCCCCACCCGCTCTGTGGGGAGTTAGTCCTCTGAGCGACTAATGATAATGAGGGTGGGTTTACATGAGAATTTGTTGAACGTGTGGTGCATTGCTATCAGACGCCGGAGGGCACTGATCGAGCCCTAGCATTTGATGAGCGACTGATTGAGTGAGATGCGGTTGCCGTGCATTTTCCTCTTTGAAAGAGCCAAGTATTGTAGCAAAACACTGATGGTTGCAGTCCTCTTTTTTTTGCCCTTGACAGAATTTAATTCCCAGAGATGTTCCAGGGTGATGGCAGAAATAAAAGCAGCAATGAATTGTCTTTACTATTGCAAAATGAAAGGCAAGCAACCTCATCTTTCTCGTTTTAAAGAGCATGTGTGTATGCGCCTGTCAGCATGTGTGTGCGTGTGTGTGTGTCTACGAATGTGCCAGTTTGTTTTATTGTGCACCTAAGTGGAATGTGTTTGCATGTGCGTGTTGGCATGCAAACAGCTGCACCATATTAAGCATAGTAAAGCAGTGTTATGGCTGGAAACATGCCAGGTGTGTTTCTGTTTAGGCACATATTCACCAGCTTGTCAACTGTCTCTCGACTTGCACATTAAATAAGGCAAAAAATAAAGTTCTCCATAAGAAAAAAACACAAAAATTGACCCCAAATTGCTTGATGATACATCCCTGTGTGCAGCTCAGATACTCGTTCCTTTCTTGTTTTAACATCCAGGGGACCCCGGGCAAGACAGTTCACTGTCATACACCGTCACAGCAGGATGGCGTCATAGAGTTCCTTCAGTAGGGACCGTCAGCTTCATATGGTGCGTAGAGTGATGCTCATGATGACCCACAGACTCTCACCCTTGAGGTAATGAAGATGGGAAGGAAGTGCCTGTACACTGCCAAGTGAGCCTTGACTCAGAGCTGCATGTTTGAGCTGGCAGTCTTATTTTGGGCTCAGAGTGCCTGTCTTCCAGATAGCAAAGAGCTTGACTCAGACCGTTGCGTCTGTATGATAGGATTACAAGATCCAGCCCTGCTGTATCCTTCTCTGTTAAAATGTCTTGAAATTATGAGGTGTGCAGAGATTTGATTTTTTTTTTATCTCCCAATGTCTTTTGTGTAGATGAATGCAACAAATAGTAAAGGAACAACATTCTTAATGTTGCGTCACCGTAGACTAAAGAATATGGATGTAGTCTTCCTGATGTCATATAAACACATTTTTTTATTAGAGACCCGAACCGTTGTTTTTAGTAAGAGGCTGTTTGGCACTTCCTTCATTTCTCACCACTGCAGGCTGCTGCTTGTGTGTCCCTGATCTCTTTGCTTATAAAGTATAGTTGCTCTCATAGGCTTCTGTCTTCTCTTTATAATATCTAATCCAAAAATTACAGAATGGAATATTGGTTTAAGTCTGTTTATTAGATATTGTTTGAAATTTTTAATATTTAAAAAATCCAGAGTTCAAAGCTATTATCACCCAAGTTGTCCGAAAGATGAGTGGTTAATTGTCAGTGACAACACAACACCACTCTGTCAAGAGCTGCAGACCTCCACTATGATCCCCTGAAACCTCTATATTCATTTGTGAGCGTGTATCTCTCAGCAAAGTGTGTTTTGTGCTTGTTTTCCTCTCAATTCCCTGTGCAATTGTCTGCAAACGCATATTGTCTCATAATTGCATTGCATGTGAGTAATTGCCTGGTATGCTCCTGTGATTCACCAGGCCATTTCAATCCAGCACTCTACAAAGGAGCACTAGAGTGTGTCTATGTCCGCTTACCATATCTGCTCATTTACCACCAGGGTCTGCCCAGAATATAAATCAGAGGCCCTGCAATATTTAGAGAGTGAGAGACAGAGAGAGAGGATACAATGTAACTCACTTGGCAAGTGTGATCCTGTGTGATCAGCCAGGCTGGGTTCAGTGTTTTATTGAGGGATCCTAAAGTAGGGAAACTGCTAACGTGCTTCTATGACACTATATTTGACATTTGTGGTCCTGAATTATTTATGATTCACCAGGTAGGAATTTAAGAACAAATAACCCATTTTGTTGCCAATATCATTCCCTTTTTTTGTTATCAATATAGAAAATGTTTTCAATGAATATAGAATATAAAAAATATAAATACTGAATGTTTCTGCAAATTTTCAGACAACGTGTTATTGGTTGGTTCTGGCTTTCCTGTGCCCCCCTTCCTTCGAGTGGGTCTACATGCTACTGGAGGCCCAGATATGGCCTGGGTTTCCAGAAGCATGTTTACCCTGTTGGACCCAATGAGACAAAGCCCTCGAGTTTAGTTCCCTAAACCTAACTAAGTAGTTTTATTTTCCTCAAGCTAAGTAAGCATTCCTTAATCTATTCCGACACCTAACCAAGGAAGCATTCCTTTGAATACGTAAGTTGATTTTGAAAAGACCATATGCATGTATCGAGCGGAAATTGACATGTGTTGCAGGTTTTTGAAAGACAACCCACGAAAAAAGAGAAGTACCTTTTGTTGGATATCATACATTGTATGACAATACAATGGCAGTAGAAGAGCTGTTGCTGCCAACTGAAGAAAAAACACTTTACCCCAGCCATTCAGACGAGTAAGCAAGCGTTTAATCTGTTCTGCACATTGTGCATCATCGACTCTGACTACCTACCAACTTGTGTATTGTACAAGCACCTTAATGACTTAAAAATATAATGATGCTAAACTATAGTAATTATAACAGCCCAATCAGCACACTAATAAAATGACTAGTATTTAATTGAAAAAAGAAATTCTGCACGGTGGTGTAGTGGCTAGCGCTGACACCTCATAGCAAAAAGGTCTGGGGTTGGGATCTCGGTCTGGGCGGAGTTGGGTTATTGGTCTGGGAGGTCTCGCCCTGTGTCAGCGTGGGTTCTCTCCGGGTTCTCCGGCTTTCTCCCACAGTCCAGCCATGCAGCCAAGGTTAATTGGACTCTAAATTGCCCATAGGTGTGAATGTGAGTGTGAATGGTTGTCTGTCTCTGTGTCTGCCCTGTGATGGACTGACGACTTGTCCAGGCCAGCTTTCGCCCATTGACAGCTGGGATCGGCTCCAGCGCCCCGCACCCTGAAAGACAATAAGCGGTTCGAATAATGGATGGAGAAAATTCTAGGCAACATTGTAAACGCTCATATTTAGGAAGTAATACATTTTTTAAATAAAACTTCATTTATTTATTAAGTCGGATGTGTTTTTCAAGTGAACAGATGTGCATTCTCTGCTTTGATTTGTACAGAAATCTGTCACTTTAATTTACAGAAACAAGGACAAATAGTGTTACGCCCAGACCTCCTGGGGAGTTTTGTGTTCTCTGTGTGTTTCAGTTGTGTTGTCTGTTACTCACCTTGTCTCTCGTTCCAGACTCCTCTCTGCCGCTCTCGTCTGCCGCTCTCTTGTGTGATTGCAAGACCCACCAGTGTCTCGTTCCCTTGTGTATTTAGTCTGTCAACTCCCTGTCCTGTGCAAGTTTGTCTTTTGATGTTGGTGAGTGTTTGTCGCAGTAAACCTTGTTTTTTTTAAACTACCTCGCCTTGTGTCTGCTTGTGGGGCCTGCTTGCCATGGTACCAGGTCCCTAAAAGTACAAGCCTCTGTGCCGCTGCCAGCCCAGGCCTCAACCGCCGCCTCCGTGCCGATGCCAGGCCATGTCCCGGCCGCCGCCGAGTCTGATTCCCCCGAATCTGGTTCCTCTTTAGCGTCTTATTCCTCTTTAGTGTCCCATTCCTCTCTCGCGTCCCAGTCCCCTTTAACATGTTTTGAGTTTGTTTCCCCTCCAGTCCGCACTTCCTGAGGGCTTATGCCTGTCAACCACCTGTCCTGTGCGTGTTTGTCTTTTGATGTCCGTGAGTGTTTGTCGCAGTAAACGTTTTTTTTAAACTACCTCGCCTTGCCTTGCGTCTGCTTGTGAGTCCTGCTCACCGTGGTACCAGTTCCCTGATAAATAGTCTCAGCTAGATCCAAACAGTGCATGTCGATGTGTCCTTGAGCAAGACACTTTACCCTAAATTGCTCCCGTAGCTGCGCCTTCGGCGTATGAATGAATGGCTGATAATCCTGAGGTGGCACCTTGCATGGCAGCTCCTCTCATCAGTGTGCGTGAATGAATTATCATGTAGTGTATAAGCGCTTTGAGTGGTCAGAAGACTAGAAAAGCGTTATACAAGTACAGGTCCATTAACCACACTGTTACTTAAATACGTTGGATGGGTTAAATACAGAGAATATTTTCCCCCACGGGATTAATAAAGGATAATTTCTTCAATGATGGTTGTCGGCACTGCTATAGCTAGTTTGGCATTAATAGTAATACAACATTTGTTATGAGGTTTTGCTGGTTTTAGCTGTTTAGACAGAAGGAGGAACAAGAAAGAATGAGGAAGCATCTTTTCTTTGTAGCCCTCAAAAATATCACCTTCCATCTGTAAGTCTCTGCAGTGATGTATTTGTAAGGTAAAGCTGTGCAATGAGATAAAAATGCATGGTTACGTGTGTTTGGGAACCTACTAGTTCATCCATCTGCATCAGTGTGACTCATATTTCACCTGTCAGGATATGTCATCTCCTCTGCTGTCAGTTCCCAGAGCCCATTGTTCCAGGCTTATTTTGGCTTTCACCAAAAAAATGAATATCAGCCAGTCAAACTCAAGAGACATTATTGCGCTTCCCTCTCATCTAAATCTATACTATAAAAAAGACTGGTAGTACAACCTCACCATGAGCCGTTTTCACACTATGCATACTGTTTGTCTTGGTCCTGTCATGGATCTGTACATAATTGAACACAACATATAAGGATTTCACGTGTAAACAAGCTGTTTACTAATTACTTTATAATGAAAGAAGGATCATTGTGGTTTGTCAGTGTTTATCAGAAGTCCATGTTGTGTTACCGGGCAACTGCAGCAGTGGGCTGACGCCCACTGTGCAAACAGATTTCCCACTTTGTGTGAGGCCTCTGTATAAAATTATGGAGATGTTTAATTCTAAGCAGATAATTTGGGGCTGTTGATGCCAGTGGGGATTTTGGCAATAATATATGTGGTAAGAATGTGATATGCGGCATGGTGTCATGGTTTCCAACTATATGAATATTTATTTATATTTATATAGTTGCTATATTGGAGATACAGGGGACACATGAAAGTGAGTCACATAACCTGAGTATGAGTCTTTTCTCACACATACTGATATGACAGTATAAACAGTTAATGAAAGTGGCAACAACTTTTTTGCACATTACATTTGTTCCAATTATGAACTCACAGTGCTGCAGGTATACTACTACTACTACTACTAGTACTACTACTACTACTACTACTACTACTAATAATAATAATAATAATAATAAGAACCAAATCAAAACTACCCCTGTGCAGCGGAGGGTGTTACCTCGGGCAAAGAAATGCTGCTGATGTGATGTATTGAATACATTAAAAAAATGCATTACACAACCAGAGATGGCCAGTTTTTTTTCTGTTACTTGTATTTGAAATATGTAATTCAGAGACTTTGAGTATTTTTGAATTTTTATTTGATAAGGCCGATAAAACACAGAATGTAATTTGTAACTAAATACTTTAGAGTGCAGTAATTTTGTATTTAAAATACTCAAAATATTTTCTCCACAAATATGAAAAAAAAAACATTGTCTGTCAAGGTAAATATTGCATCTGAGTATGACAGATGTCAACTAGCTTGATGTATAATTTATGTCTGGGTCTGGCTACATAGCCTATTGTATTATATACATGATGATAGTTATAATGTCAAGCTAGCAATGAATGCTAACATGCTAATGATGCTAGCGTGCTGTCTAGGCTAATGGATAGCCAGTGTTTAGCAAGTTAACTTACCAGTCGAGTAGCTAGCTAGAGGAAGAGGGAGATTCGAAGCTTGTATGTCCATGATAACCTTATCAAGAGACATCTAATTTATTACAAGTTATGCTGTTTCTTTTCAATGTGAATGTCATAATGCCTTATCAATTACTGGCAGATAATATAGTTCACAGTTAGCCAGGCTACGACAGTAGATGTCCATTTGTTAAAAATAAAAAATGGTTTGCGTAACATAATGCTCTGCGATAAAAAAAAGTATTTCCTGTATTTTAAATACAAAATTCATGTATTGTATTTTGTTACATTTTCTGGCACAAGTATTTTGCATTTTATTTTGATACATTTATTTGAAAGGTATTTTGTATCAAAATACATTTTGATGTATTTTTGAATACCCCACACACACAAACTAACTTGTTGGGGTATTTTAGATAAAGTTATAGTTCGATATGATATCCACCCAAATCCAACAATGTCCAACATGTGTTCTGCTGTGGGAAAGACAAAATATTAAACTCTACAACCTCAACAATGTCCACTGACATGTCATTGGCTAGGGCGCAAATTTTTGCGCCCGGAGATTTAAGTTTCACAAATTGTTCATTTTATTTGTGTAGCTCAACACCAAAATATTCCCAATGGTAATTCAATTAGGAGCCTTATTTATTACTTACTTATTTGGAGATGGAAGAAGAGCACACCCCCCCCCCCCCCCCCCCCTACCCTCTCACCCTGCATAACTCCCCCGTTGACACTGTGGAGTCCTTCCGCTTCCTGGGCTCCATTATCACCCAGGATCTCAAGTGGGAGCTGAACATCAACTCCATCACTAAGAAGGCCCAGCAGAGGATGTTCTTCCTGAGACAGCTGAAGAAATTCAACCTGCCAAAGACAATGATGGTGCACTTCTACACCGCCATCATTGAGTCAAACCTCTGCTCCTCCATCACCGTCTGGCACGCTGCAGCCACTGCCAAGGACAAGGCAAGGCTGCAGCGCATCATCCGCTCTGCCGAGTGGGTGATTGTCTGCCGTTCCTCCAGGATTTGTTCGCTTCCAGGACTTTGAAGCGGGCAGGGAAGATTGTGGCCGACCACTCTTACCCTGGACATAAACTCTTCGAGTCCCTTCACTCTGGCAGGAGGCTGAGGTCCATCAGGACCAAGACCTCCTGCCACACAAACCGTTTTTACCCAGCAGCAGTCAGGCTCATCAACAGAGCCCGGGTCCCCCACTAACTGACTTTGTCTCCCCCTGGACCTTCCCTTCTCTCCCCTGCACATCTCTTCACACCGCACATTTAAAGTCACTCACTACTTTACCCATCACCTGTCACTTTCAAAAATCATAACCTCATTCCGTGCACTTTACTTCACCTTTACTCTTATTATTAATTGTTTTATCGCTTTATTTTTTTATTTGTACTTGCA
Source organism: Clinocottus analis (assembly GCF_023055335.1). NCBI lineage: Eukaryota > Metazoa > Chordata > Actinopteri > Perciformes > Cottidae > Clinocottus > Clinocottus analis. The sequence continues at coordinate 2,580,285 of NW_027176229.1, read as the reverse complement.
TCCGTACTTATTTACTTCATATTTACTTATTACTTGTTCTTATCCAAATTTTTATACTTTCACTTGTATAGTTAAATGTTCTTTGTTGTTGTTATTGTCATTGTTATGATGCACCTTCCGCCAGGACAAATTCCTTGTTTGTACAGACTTACTTGGTAATTGTTAATCAAATAAAGCAAAGTGACTAAGCAACACTCAGAGCAAGTGACTTACTTTATAATATCCAAAAAGACGACTATTGGTGAGCAGGAGGGGAGGCGGATGGGTCCAACAGGACTGGTTTGACATGGCACACTTCAGGATGTGTTAAATGTCTCAAATGATCACAATAAATGAACACATGAAACAATAGACCCAACTTGTCATTACAAAAGAAAGAAAATACTGGTTGAATAATTTTACTTGCGGTGACCGAAAACAGCCTCCTGTGTAAAACACAACAACGAGGTGCCATCATCATCTTATCATTTATTATTATTATTATTGCCAAATCCTACACACCGACAACATGAATGACTTAATCTAGAGCAGTGGTTCTCAACTGGTCTGGCTCCGTGACCCACCATCACCTTTAATGACAAGCCGCGACCAAAATCGAGGAACATTCTCAACCTCTCTAATGTATTAAATGTGCATGATGGTGCAGTTTGAACCTGAGATAGTATGGAGACAGTAGTGTTACATGCTGGATGTGTTATTGTGTGTGTAGAGGTGTTGAAGATGCATAACAAAACAATAAGATAAGACGTGTTCTATGAAGCACAGAATGTAGTCGGGCCAGCGAAGTCAGAGGGAGGGCTGGTAGGTGATGGAGGTGGGCCTCTGCCCTGTCGGCCCTTAGGGGATTTCCCTGGTATCCCCCTGGTTTCACTCAACCTATAACACTCTGAAAACATGGAGGGACGAGCCGGCGAAAAAAATGACATAAAAGTCCCTTCATATTTAAATACACAGGATTAAATAAATAACAATAAAATTCAATTTTTTTTTTTCCCAAGCAAAGGCGACCCATTAAAAATGGGGCCGGGTCGCGACCCACTGATCGAGAGCCAGTGTTTGGTTTGTCCGTTCTGGGCTGCTTACTATAGTATGTAACTATAAATCTCATTCTAAGGTAACGAAAACACAACGATTATTATACAATTAAGAAATGTACGTACACATATTGTATTAAATTTCTAATGTAAATATATATCCATACATATTATATATATTTTTTTTTAAAAAGACAAGTCGGACTGGCTGGCTTTTGTTCCTGCTTTCAGGGTCACAGTCCGTTTGATGCCTGTGGTATTGGTGAGTTGCTTCTGTCTACGAGGCAGAGACTGACTGATGGTCGCTTTCCTTTTGTGGCAGTTCAAACTGAAAAAAAGAAGAGTAGAGAGCCAAAACAGCATGCCACCCACAGACAGGCATGTGTGCTGCAGGCTAACACAGAGGCTCTCCACAACAAACTGGGCTGAGTTTGAAAAGCCTAATTGCAGCTGCCTGCTGTGTTTAGAATAATATAACCTCATTGAAGCGCACTCGTTTGAACTCCGGGTGAGGATCCACTGTCACTGGAAAAATTACTCCCGCTTCTTTCCTCTGGAAGCCTGGTGAAATTGTATTCGGTTACCAGAGGCAGGGATTTCATCCATAAATCCTCAACCTTTAGAAATGGCCTATTTTTTTGCCGCTCATGCTTCATAGAGATAAGTGAGACCTTAGTGCTTTTAACACTCAATAGGAGTCTTGCGTATGTGCTTTGTTGCTAAATGCAACGCTTTGTGACAATCCTGATTAAAAGTGTTCTGTAAATTCATTCAACTTGATGCAAATATGGAGCTAACAGGCTTAGCCTATGAAGGAAGTGGGAATCCGATTTTGGGAAGTATGTAAGAGAGGGAAAAATTAATACTCAGCACTGAGCTACAAACACAACCTCCACAACGCATATCATGAATATATTCCACTGAGTAATGAGATGCCAAGAAATGTACAAATGAACAAAAGTAGATCATCTGGCCCTGACACATTTTCTTTCCTCGCAGCTCCAATTGGTGGCCAAGCATGCAGCTCTGATCAAAGAGCATCTTTTTTCCACAGGGAGCAGGGTGGCACCATGGAGCGGTCGACTCCGTTCCCAACGGTATGGTCACAGGTTTGATTCCCTAAGCGATCGGCGTTCCAGTTGTCAGTTATCCCGCTGAGCGCCTATACCTGCTCGCCCACTGCAAGACACTCACAAATGTGAATGTGGTCCACAGAAGCCCCCAGGGATGTGACATGTTTCCTGTTGCAAACATAGCTTGTTGTGACAGTCCAGCCATCTGGACCATGGGCCCCGTGCTCAAGGGCAGATGAAAGACATTTGTGTGTGTGCCCTCCCACCCCCTCCCCCCACCCTCTTCCACCTAATGCATTTCTGAACTGACCTGATATTGTGACCTAGTTGAAATAATCTCAAGTGGAGATATTTGCATTGCCAACTCTAGTTCCACAAAAATATTGCACCCGCCTTTAAACCTCAACCCACATTCTGATGCAGAGCTGGAATTCTACAAGCAATTCTAGCACATCTGGGTATTTTACATGGCATGACAATGCACTACAATTATTAAGACTTGATTATGCTCATTTAAATCTAGTCATGAATCAAAGGATATTGAGAGATGAGTCTAAATTTGTTGACTCACACAGGTGTTATTAGACAATCTTTGATTGATCCTGGATTAATTAATTTCTGGTACTCAAAGGGCAGCACAATAAGCTGTAAACACAACACTGACATATTAACCTGCTATAAACTTTGATACCGAGCGTGCCTTAACAGTCGTATTTCTGACTACCATGGTGAATGTAACTCCAATAGTTATTCTCCTGTTAGTTCTCTGTTGGTCCCCAGAAACTCCAATGGGAAATATCGGTGTCTGTAGCTCCTAAATGGTATACACCAGCTGGTTGCTAAATGTGTCACTTCTGTCCATCTGTTGTTAGTGTACAGAAAGATTTCAATGCCTTTTCCATTCAAAAACAGCTGCCTGCTTTGCCTGAAAAACATGCTGGAACTCTCTGTAGAGGTAAGGGAAAGTACAAAATTGTGTGAAATAATGTAGATAATTCTCTGCTCCGTTGTTACGTTTTACAACACATTTCACATTATATTTATTTTCAGTGTTTGGTAATCATGTTTAACATACAGGTTAATAGGTTTACATATTACTCAATGATATATATTTTTTCCAGAGACTAGTATGGCCACTATATTTACCATGGTTGGATTATTGTTCCCCGGGGTCTCCTACAAGGGGTCTCTTACCAGTTGGACGTGTAAATTGGTCTTCACCAAGACGGTCCGGTGCAGTGCCTGTTTTACTGCTGCAGCCACACTGATCGTACCCTCACTTGTGGACAAGACCCTGAGATACTAGACCCCTTCGCTTGGGGTAGGCTCTCTGTTCTCACCTGGAGGGAGCCATCCACTTGTTTTTCGGCAGAGCACTATAGCGTCAGATTTGGAAGTGCTGACTCTCAACCCTGCCTCTTCACACTCGGCTGCAAAATGCCCCAGTGAATGCTGGAGGTCACGAAAGAAGTCAGCTGCATGTCTGCAAATGGAGCTAGCTTTAGCTAACTAGCACACCAACACACACACATAAATGATTCCAATCAATTTACAAGTTACACTTAAAGCATGACATTTATCAACTATGAAGTCAAATGATTTATATCACAATTTAATGTGCAAATTGATAATATGAATCTAAAATTTCTGTAGATGCTTTTCATATTCATGTCGAGTGAAGTTCAGGTTAGGTTAGCGAGGTCAGTACAACACAGCGATGCAGCTGTAGTTGTGTCTAGAAATGTCTGGTTCTCAAAGAAACTTTAGTGAAACGCCTGCACTTCTCAACACACACACCTGTTTATCAGTAAGTTGACACGAGAGAAGCAGACTGGACGTTGCACATCCCTTTCTGTGAGAAGAAATGAGAACATGGGATTCTCCTCCTCTTGACAGGTTAGAGCCAATTAAATGTTACTTTGCTTATGATGTGTTGATGACGGAAAACTGTGGAGCCGAACTTACGACTGTTCGAGGTGTTGTTTTAGACGGTGAATTCTTCTGGAGGCTACACCAGGCTTCCAATAATTGACACACGCTAACAAAATACTGTATTTTGGTAACATTAGTAACACTAACGTTAGCTTACTAGTGCAGGAAAATGTCTCCATACTTCCCTCTTAAAGACACGTAGCGTTACACAGTTACTTTACGTGAGAAGACTGTGCTGTCTGTATTTAATGTAGTTACAGTCGCAAAATGCCTGGCAAAAAGTAAACATTAAGAAATAATAATGAGTTTTGTTACCTTGCTGATGCTGAAGTTGAAGTGGACTCTGGTCAGAAATGATGTAGCTTCTGCTCCAAAATTATGTTGAGAGAAGCAAGTGTCCATCGGCACACAATGTTATAGTGTACTGTAATCATTTGTGTAACACAACAAAGAGCATAACAATGTCATTTTCCCTATGTATGCGTAATAGCAAAAATAAAATTTGTTGAAAAATAGGTTAAAACGAATTATGGTTATGAAAAAGGAAAAAAACACTCAAAATTACTGTATTGTGATTCACAGCAACATTTTGCTGCAGTATTGTGATTCACAACAACTTTTATTTGTTGGGAGTTGGGAATTAACTTTGACCATGATGCATTGCCGATCTACAGCAACATGCTGTATATTAGTTCTACAGTAAGAATATGGCCAGTATACAGTAATATTACTGTGAAAACTACAGAAACTTGATCTTACAGGAAGTCATTGGAGAGCAGCTAATACAGAAGTAGTGTGATCTCTCTTCCTAGTCCTCGTAAGTACACAAGCTGCAGCTACTACTACTACTAGTACTACTACTACTACTACTCTTCTACCATCATCACTACTATTATTGGTTTACTACCACTTCCACTACTGGTCTACGACATATTGGGCTATATAAATACATTTAATTGAATTACTACTTTACTACTACCACTAATTATACCAATAATAATATACAGAGGTTAATAACGCTATGCTGCTAAAAAAAATAAAAAATAAAAAAAAGCTTATTTATTTGAAAAACAGATCTTCTCATCATCGACCACTGCTCCGCTCTGTGATTTTCAGGCAGACCAGATGACATTTGCTAAGGTGAGCTCCCACTTCCTGTTCTGCCTCAAGTGCATTGAGCGCCGCGTGGCCAATGGGAGCGCAGCGGGGCGGAGAGCAGCGGCAGATTGTTTGTACTACAGTGGAGTACCGCTGCCAACAGTAGACGCGTCTCCTGCTCTGCCTGCTCGCTATTCAACATCTTCTGGTTCATGGATTACACAGTTTCCCTCCAAGTGCAACATCAGTTGGCGGTGTTCCCGACACACTTCTACCAGAGATACAGCGTGGAGTTACAGGTGCAGTTCAGTCATATTCCACTTGTCAGTCCCGTCTTTTTTTCTTTATATTTTGCTCCTCTCTTCCTCTGCATCCGCGAGGTGTGCATGGGAGTGAGTGTGACTTTATGGAGATGCTTTACTGCGGAGAAGGCATGCTCGTCGTGTTGCATGCTGATTCCTTTTATTCCCTCTCTTTTTCCCCATGCCGAGATTCTTGTTGCGTGCCACCGGGGGACGCAATGGGATGCACAAGTGGGGGTAAAAGTGAGCGGAGCAGCCGGTGAGGTTGACCTCACGTTTTACTAAACTGATCTTGCATGGTGGAGCGGAGGGTTCGCGCGTGTGTGTGTGTGTGTGTGTGTGTGTGTGTGTGTGTGTGTGTGTGTGTGTGTGTGTGTGTGTGTGTGTGTGTGTCGGGGGGTACTTTGAAAGAATGCACAGCCCAGTGTTGTTGAAACCTGCACACCTGAAGCCAAGCATTAGTTGCCTTGATAATCTGTATCAATTTCTAAATTAGGTCAATTCTGCAGTCTGGCATTTTATTTGCACCGTGGACAAACACGCACACACACTCACGCACACGTCATCCGAGGTTGCAGAGCAGCGGCTTGTCGATTCTCTCTCAAGGTGACATTTAAAGTAGGTTAGAAGCACAGTGTTAGCAGAGGGGGCTACAACCCCCCTCTTCTCTGTGTCTGATTAGAGCTTGTGTGGATCTTCATCACAGAAACTGACATTGTTGGTTATCCTGTCAACTTTCTTAAATTAATAGATTTTTTTCCTCTCCTTTATCTGTGGTTGATGTAGTAGACTGGTGGTCATTGTTAACACACCTTTGGGTCATTTGTAGAGTGCAATTAACAGTCTATCTGTTTAACACTCCAGAAGAGGAAGGACTCCTTGTGTATAAATAAGTGTTAGGAACATAAATAGGGCTGCAAGTAAGTAATCTTTTAAATTAGTGAATCATTTGTCCTTCATTGCGTTACTAGATTGATTAGTTACTCCATTGATAAAATGTTCAAGAAGAGTGAAAACTGTCCAGTATAATCTCCCTGAGCCCATAATTGAGTGACCAACAGTCAGAAACACAGCTGTTAAGTCATCAATTATGTATGGCAAAAAATAATAATCAAAGCTTCACTTTTTAGGAGGTGAAACAAGTGCATAGATTTTTTTTCCTTTTTAAAAAGAAATTACTGAAACAATTAACTGCTTATCAAAATAGCTGCTGATGAATTATTTATTGATCATGTAAAAGATTAATGAATCATTAATGTTTAGCTCTCAAACATAAACAACCCCCCAATCTAAATAGTTTTTTTTCTTTCCCCATCATTAAATTGCCATTCAGGACTTCAGTGACTATTTCCTCGTGCACAGTAAAGCAAACAAAATGGAAAAACAAAACTGTTACAAATGTTGCTTTGATGTTTCTCAGGTGGTAGGTTTTAATTTTATGCAGCATTACAATTGTATTTTTCCCCCATGCACAGCCTCTATATGTTTTTGTTTTTTCCACCTGGGGGGTTTGTTTTTTTTAAATTGGGTTGCACCTCACATGTTGATTATTTTCTCGATTAATGCGCTAATTGTTCAGTCAGGGTTTTCATTACTATTATAAGCATTTTCTTCACAGCACCTTGGCCAAATAAACAAATCAGTGATAAATTGCCGTTGGCTCATGGAGCGGGAGGCCTACCATCCAGGCTAAAGATTTAGCTGTCGGGGAGTTACAGCTAATGATAGTACAGCATGCGTGGAGGGAAAACTTCCCAAACTTAAAGTAGAGGTTAGCATTGTGTCACACGAGTCATTAGTTATATGAATTGTTAGTGTCGTTAGTCCCATGACCATTTTTTGTTAACATGACTACTGAGTGACTTGCGGCTCTCTAGCAACTCATGTAACAAAAAATGGTTAATGTTAACTTCACTGACTAACCCTTACTAAGCGGTTTTTTTTTGCCTAACCCTAACTTTCTGAGAGGACAAACGTTTATTTTGAAAAGACACTAAGCATACTACAAGCCAGGCTGGTCACATCCAGCATTTGTAGCAATTCCTACAAAACCAATGTGTCGTAATTTGTAGATATCCACGAAATATTTTCGTATATTATCCCCGTAATCTGAAATGAGGTGAAGGGGTCCAACAAATGGCGATCTTTCAGCCAGGAAACCGAAGTTTGTTCCCCAATGTGAAGCCCACGTTTATGTTTTTAATGACTTAACTTGTGTACTCCAGTGACGGCACTTCCGTGGGTATTTTGACCTAAACGACTGATATTTTCCAAAACCTAAGTGGTTCTGATGCCTAAATCTAACTACATAATTTTGTTGCATAAACCAAATAGTTTTGATGCCAAAAGTGACTAAGTTTTCTGTAAAGACAGATGTTCATTTAGGAAAGACCTCAAGCTTTCGTAGGAAAATGCACAAAAAGATTAGGTGTAACTTTTTGGAGGATATCATACAAACCACAGTTTTCTACGTGGATTGACAGGCCATCCCTCATGTCCAAAACTTTGAAATGAGTATGTTGAGTGTCTTAGCTTGACGTTTAGGAGTCTTTGATGCATTGGGGTGTAAAAGTGTTGTACGATCAGAAATGGAATACAGTAACTATAAAACAAACTCCAATATATGTGTAAACAGCAGAAACATAGAACACTATCTTTTGTTTAGCGCCTTAAGTGTACAGTAGGTGTCACTTTTTTCAAGTAGTATATACACTTCATTTTGAAACAGGAGACCTTCTTTTCTCCTGCAGCACCCGTTCAACAAATACTTAAGATCAAGATGTGGATGATCTGTTTTAGTCTACAGCCTCCTGCATGATGAGTAAAATAATACTGCAGCATTTCACCAAGCAGGCGCTCTAAGCTCCATCTCAATCTGCCTCATTTAAAGTTGACTTTTTACCCTGAGAAGCCACACAATCTCTTTGCCGTCTGCTCCTGTAAACCATGAGATGGCTCCATGTTGGCACCACGAAAGCTTTCTTTAAAAGTTCTGCCGTGACACAAACCTTTGCTTCAGCTCCTTTCGAAGACGCCTAAACAGAAACGCATTACAAACAGCCTCAGATATTAAAGCTCCTCCATCAACCTGTTTTGTAATATCCTAGTGATTTTCCTGCGTCTGTTCAGGACATCTAGTCTTCCTTTCTATTTTTGAAAAACTTCAAAAGTGTGAAAAAAACTACACTTCTATTATTCCTTAGTCTGCTGTCTGTAATTTGTAATGTCTATAAATAAAATACTTTGAAGCTCAGTGCTTCAATGTCATCAATAATTGTTTGCTTTTGTGAAGTTAAAATTGCCCTAATCCTTTGTGGTTTTCCATTGCCTTCTCATAGCATTTGTTCACAGTTATTTCGCCATCATTTCTTTCACAGAAGGTCAAGCAAGATGTTTGAGGATTTTTATAAATAGTGCACAAGGAAACAAAGAGCTCCAATAATCTCAGCTGAACACGTTTTGCAGAGTTGAGACATTGTTTTGAGGCAAACAACTAACCAGTCAGCCGCATCACAAAGGGAAATGTGTGCTTCAATAAAAGGTGCTGAAACATTTCTTACAGTTTGTCTTCACAGCAGAGTAGTGAATACACTTAAAAAGGGCATTGTTCTGCAGACCTTGGAACAATGTGTATCTTTGCCTTCCTAGTAGTAAAAGAGACATCTGTTAAAGTGTCCAGAAAGACAGAAAAACACTCTTAAATTAATAAGGCAGATAAATTAAAAAATATATATATATATATATATATAATAATGGTTTGGGATATGGCTGGGTGGTATACCGGTTCCGCTATACCAGTGGTTCTTAACTGGTGGGTCGCGACCCAACAGTGGAACCCGTTTTTAATGGGTCGCCTTTGCTTGGGGAAAAAAAAAAATTGAATTTTATTTTATTTTTTTAATTCTGTGATTTTATTTTGAAGGGACTTTTATGTAGCGCAATGTTGTTTTTTTCGCCGGCTCGTCCCTTCTTGTTTTCAGCGTGTTATAGGTTGTAGTGATGTGTCGTTCGTGAATGATTCGTTCAAAATGAACGAATCCTTACAAGGACTCAAGAGTATTGAGTCTTCTCAAAAAAAGATTCGTTCATGTTCTCGTGGCCGCGCATCGGGACTTGCATAGGCTCAGCCAAGGAAACAGAAATGGTTCGTTGAATGCAAGTCACGTGAAAAAGGATCCAAAGACTCATACAAAGACCGGGTCGGGAAATTAACGAATAATTTCTGTTTCGTAGTGCTGAGCCTATGCAGGTCATGTGGGAAACGGATACAAAGACCCGTATGCGGCAGATGAACGGAAGCGGAGGTGAACACGAAGAGACGCAGTGCGTTTACATGATGGTATTAATTCGAATCTTGCTTTAGTCGGACTATGCTCTCTTTCGGGGCAGCTGCTGTTATCCGAATATACATGGCAGTGAATAAATCGAATCATTGGCCGAATGCATGTCATATCCGATACGATAGGTGGCGCTGTTTTCATTACATGTAGTGGTGATACAGCCATCTCCGCTTGACCTCTTCACTCTTCATAATGGAGAGAACCCCGCTAGCTTCGGTGGTTGTCGGGGAGCTAGTGGAGAGCAAACGGGGAACTAGCAGCAGCGCTAGCTGGCTGCATCAGGGAGCTAGCAGAGACGCCCACAGAAGGTAGTATCGGCTCGTTACCCGACTTTTACGTTTGTTTGTTTCTGCCTGCCGTGACAACTTATCGTCTCTTTCGACTTCCGGGTCACGACCTGGGAGGGAGGGAGGGAGGGAGGAGGGCGGCGGGATTTTGAGCATGCACACAAACGCATTGTCCAGTTCCGATCCGATTCAGCGTTTACATGCAGCGTTATTCGAATTATCAATCGAGTCGAATCGAGTTATCCAGGGGTGTTAATCGGATCGTAGTCGGACCACAGTTATTCGAATAAAGGTGTTTACATGAACTGGATAATTCGATTTTAGTCGGACTAAGCCAGTTATTCGAATCCATGTAACCGCACTGACTGTCAGGACTCCAGACCGTGTCTATGGATCAATGATTCGTTCTTCTGCCAGAGACTCATATCCGGCAGAAGAACGAAACTTTGATCCAAAGACACGGTCACGATTAGTTCGTCTGATGAACGAATCGGCATAGGATCAGCACTGACAGCCAGCTAAACTCTACGGCTCACCCACCAAAATCCTCAATAAACTTCAATATGTCCAAAACTCTGCCGCCCGACTGCTGACCTCCACCCGACGTTTTGATTATATCACTCCGGTCCTTCACAACCTGCACTGGTACCCCGTTAAGTACAGGTTAGATTACAAACTGCTACTCATCACCTACAAAGCCCTAAACAACCTGCTCCCTCCCTACCTTGCTGACCTCCTCCCCCTCCACGCCCCAACTCTAAAGACCATCAGGACTAAGCGCTGGACGTGGGGCGACTCGGCCTTCTCAGCTGCTGCACCCTCCCTCTGGAACACCCTCTCCATCTACATCCGTCAGGCTCACACCCTACCATCATTCAAACAAGCCCTCAAAACACACCTCTTCCAACTTGCTTTCACCTGATAAACCTCTGCACCTGCCCTCCGCTCTGCCCCACGCAGCCTCTTCTGTTTACTTCTCATTATTTCTTTATTACCTTAAATATTTTGTTGTTTGTTTTTGTTTGCTCTTGTCTTCACGTTCGTGTTCTGTTGCGTCTGTTATTGTCTATTGTGTAAAGCGTCTTTGTGTACTATAAAGCGCTATATAAGTTGAAACTATCATTATTATGAACAGTAATGATTCGTTCACTTTGACTCGGGTCTTTTGTACGGATTTTTGGATTACTTTTCACGTGACCTGCAATGGCTCAAAAGAGGAAACAGAAAGTATTTCTTTACCTTGCATTTTTTTTTATACTTTACTTACAGTTCAGCATAATTGTTTGCCGTGAATTAAATGGTAGTGTGATAATAAATTTGAAAAAGGATTTGTTCATTTTAATGAGCGAGATTTAAAGATCTGATTCGGTAAAATGATCCGGTCTTCACATCACTAATAGGTTGGGTCAAACCAGGGGATGCCGTGGAAATCCCCCTGTGGGCTGACTGGGCTGGGGCCGGCCCCCCCTCCATCACCTGCCGGCCCTCTCTCTGACATTGCTGGCCCGACTACATTCTGTGCTTCACAGAATACGTTAAATTGACTCTAAAACCTAAAATTAAATAATCCCTGACTGAGTTTTGTACTACTCCTCGCAATCTGTATTGACACTCATAGTTTCCACACCCAGCATGCAAAACTACTGATCGCGATCTGTATCCACACTCATGGTTTGGATGTTTCTTGCAGGTTTTCAGAGCTTTTTGGCGATTTAAGGACATTCTGCCTTGATTTTAACCCAGGACATTCTTTCTTGGTGATCCAATACCTAGGGAACGTTGCATCACTCGCTCACAGACGAAGACGTTTTTTTGAGAGTGATTGAACAGCATAGCACCAAAATGTAAATCCTTTAAAGGAGTATACTGATATTGTTTTTTGTTCCCATGTGACTATTATGCACCTGGGTTGTTAGTTTAGGTTCTGTTATCTTATTATTTTGTTATGCACCTGTAAGACTAATACACACACTCAATCACACACCCAGCGTGTAACACTACTGTCTCCATACTATCTCAGGTTCAAACTGCACCATCATGCAGATTTAATACATTGGAGATGTTGAGAACTTTCTCAATTTGTTATTAAGGGTGATGGTAGGTCCCGGAGCCAGACCAGTTGAGAACCACTGCGCTATACTATATATTGTGAGCGAGTTGACCAGCGAACGGTAAACAACGAGCGGTGAAGAGCTGTCCAGTTGGCCGATGGTATTTTTTTGCATCAATAAATGAATGTGTTTTGAACAAAAATACTGTGATGTACTGTGAAACTGCAAGAATCTTACAAAATGATATGAATTTTTGGGCATATTGCCCAGCCCTAGTTTGGGATAATGGGATTGGTTGCAGCAACTAATCCTTCACATGGGCTTGCAGGCTGAGGCCTTGCAAACTTGAATAAAATGTAAGTCATCTACAGACAATAGCTGGAGGGTTCCCATATTGCATTTCGGCCAATGCGTTCTGCCCTTCGTTGCTCTCCGCACGGACTGTTTATCTGCATTCAACAAAAGCTTGCTATAAGGGGATTCGTCACTACTACTCAGACTACAAACAGAAACTAGAACGCCTCCCGTGCCAAAATCTTGTGTTGATGCCGAAAGAATCTACATTGTGAATGCAGAATCTTATCATAGAGATTAGTTAGAACCCAACCGCTGCTGGTTACACAGATTATGAATAAACAATGTCTGCAGAAATAAATATGGAAAATATGAAATACAGCCTGTAGATCATTTGTTCTGCAATTATTGTTGTTTCTTTTCCATTGCCACACTTGTATTGGGCATGTGTGGTATGCCAGCTAACCACAGAATAGACTTAATGAGATGTGGACCTGGGCAGCCACTCAAGGACTTCCTGGTAATATGCCTGTTAAATATGTATATGCATGTGTGTGTGGGAGGGGGGGACCCTTTTTAGCTCATATAAAGAATGTACTATTTTGCGCTACAGAAGAAAATATTGTATTTTGTATTCCCCAATTAGCTTTTGCTGCACCAAGAAAGTCTTTTAAATGTTGGACGTACTCGATATATGGATCTACACACTTTACCCTTTAGTCAAGTGCTTTGGGAATGAGACTTGGTCTAAGAGTATAACAGCCAACTGAAATGGAGATAAGCTAAGAACAACTGCATGTACAGCTTCTTGCAACCGGTCTGTGCTGTAATATTTAGGTTGTAATATATCCTCGACAGTGAATCATTTAAGTTTGAATCATTCAGCTTGATGTTGTGCCGGCACTGGAAATAATGAATCTCATTAGGCTGACCAGTGTCACAATTTTATTGTCCGACCAACTCAACATTTTCCCTAAATTTCTACTCTGGCTGAACTCCAAGCTGATTATATTACTGAAGAGCAGGCAGTCTGCCCAGTGCGCGTGTTAATGTTTTCACTCAACAAATCTGTGGGCGGCACTTGGGTCACACTGCATGGGAATAGGTCACTTAGCAGCAAACACAAAGGACTGCTCATTGTTTTGACCTCGAGGCATGGCATTAAAATGTAGCTTGCGTTTGCTTCCCCACAGACAAAGCATGATAGGGACAGAAAGAAAGTCGGATCAGTGCATAGGCCTCTGGGATGGGAAGTACCAGCTGGACAAATTGGTACTGATGATAGAGGTAACAGTTGTCATGGATCTTGTAGGTCACATTGAACCCATGGCAAGACAGCTGCTCTCATCTGCAGCTTTCCCTGTCTTCTCGGGACGCAAGGTGTGTGTGTGTGTGTGTGTGTGTGTGTGTGTGTGTGTGTGTGTGTGTGTGTGTGTGTGTGTGTGTGTGTGTGTGTGTGTGTGTGTGTGTGTGTGTGTGTGTGTGTGTGTGTGTGTGTGTGTGTGTGTGTGTGTGTGTGTGTGCGTGCGTGTGCGTGCGCGTGTGTTTGTGCATGTGCATTGTTCATCCAATTTACTTCACACTTAAGGGGGGATTATTTTGATGTCAGTTGATATAATTCGTTGGCTTTATCATCCGAGATAATAGCAGTACTTTCTATTTTGACTGTTTTGTTAGGCAAGTCAAATTTAGCAAATTGAAGAGGCATGATGTTCTGCTGTGTTGGTAAGAAGGAATGAACAAACAAATGTCGGTTGCTCTGATTGGCTGGATGTGATCAACAAAAATGCTGCACTTGATTGGTTAGTAACTTGGCACAATGGGCTAAACTGCTTCTTAGACCCGCCTCTCTTGGACCAATACGGGTCGGCTCAGAGTTGCACTGAACCTGGCAGTCTTTTTCAATCATCATGGCTTCACAGCGAAAATATGAGACTTATTTGAATTCGGATGAGACTCAGCCGGTGACGCCGAGAACAACAAAATACAGAAGACTTCAACAGAAACAGGTAAAGGCAATTTGTCAAAGGCGGTGGGCTACAGTGAATATGTTTTACCATGTGGCTAGAAAATACAAAAGTAATCAGTATGGCATAACCTCTTCTAGTACGGACACAGCGACAGGAAGTAACATGCAAAACTAAAATTTACGCTATTGACGCAATTCCAGCGGATTCTTTTCATTGGCGTTATATAATGAAAACAAAGAACAAACAGCGGGCGATTGCCTGTGGGGGAAGGATGGCAGTGTCGTCAACTTGCCGACACTTGGCAAAACCCCTCCCCCACGGGCAAATCTAGCAGATTTTTTGGGTGTTATTGGAGACTTTCTGGTGTCTTGGAGACAGATGTGAAAGCACGTTTTGTCCTGCAGTTACTGTCCTGAGCGAGCAGCGGGTACTTGCTGCTCGCTGAGTCTGACAGGAGACTCCGCCGTTCAGACTGAAAAATAATCGCGCATGCACAAGAAACACTAATCCAGCCACAGAGTGGGATTTAAATGTTTCTTCATTGTCACACTAAAGTAAATCACTTCAGTCACCTTGTCCACTGTGTGTTGCTCTCTGGGACATCTCGTCATCATGCCTCAGTCTAACTGCACACTTGAAAATATACAACGCAGTGAGAATCAAAGCCAAAAAAAATCAAAGAATTCAAATAATGTCTTTCATAAAAACTAGGGCTGGGCAAAGTTGAAAAAAATTAACTGATTAATCGCATGATTTTCCTGCGATTAATCGCATTAAACGCCAAATTCAATAATCAAGTAAAAACTAGTGTATTGCACACTTATTTTAAAGTAATGTTATCAGAACAATATAACAGGCACTCTGGAGCAACATCAAGTTAACATACATACATATATAGTTTATATATATGTATATATGTATATTTACTGTACGGGTGCCTGTGAGAGACAAGCCAATCCTTCTTTGGTCCATGTTCAGTATGTTGCTTACCTTAGAGATGTATGTGAAAGACCAGCAATTGATTCACTTTATACAAAAGCAATAAGTGCTTTTCATGTTTTCCAATTCAGTTCAGTTTTTCTTCCTCAGTGAGAAAAGTCCAGTCTGTGTTGGCTTGAACAAGTGCACTAAAGTCTGGTTGAATGAGGTGGAGATGTGAAGGACAGCTGATAGGTATCAGCAGCGGCTTTGCGCATGCGCGATTAATGTTCAATCCGGACGCTGAGGTTGCAGCGCGAGCCTGCAAATCGTCCGGTGAGGCTGTGGACGCAGGATTGAGCGCCTACATTAATCGCCTTCAAAGTAAAAGGCCCCCCCAAAAAATGCAGTTAACGTACGATCAAATAACTAACGCCGTTAATCGATTAAAAAGTTAACGCGATAATAACGCATTAACTTACCCAGCCCTCATAAAAACATATAATGACAAACACTTTTCTAAGCGCTGCTAGAAAAATAGGATATCAACTAGTCAGCATCTTTGATTTTCATAACTGTTTGGGATACTATAGGATGCCAGATTTATGATAGGGACTAACCTGATGATAAACTTAACTTTCTTGAAAATAATTTTCACTCTCAATCATTCTTCATTTGTTTAATATGATTATACCATAGTACGTACCTTTTGTGTATAAAAAAAACATCTTTCCAAGGCAAAAGACAATTTGCCTGAGATTCCTAAAACATATGCTCATGCCCTCTGTAAATTAAGGTTATCATCAAACATAATTACTTGTTCTTCGCTAATGGATAAAGCATTAGCTGTTTAACAATTTTGAAAACAAATTTCTCTGTACTTTATCCCCAGAAAAAGGAAAAAATGTTCTACAAGAGATTTCTCCGTGCATCTTCAGTTCCTAAAACATCTGTTCACAGAAGAAACGTTTTTACAAAAGGTAAGATCAGGAATAAATACAATTATGTATCATTCTGAATGTTTGCCTCAGTTGGCAATGTGATACATAGCCAGGCTTACACTAGTGCAATGAGAGCCTTACTATTATAGGGTAATTGGGTGGGTAACCTTTGACATTACATTTGACCTGTACCTTAAAACTGCTGTGTTTTTCTACAGTTATTTTGTTAGACTTATAATGCACTAATTGCTGCACATTTGTCTTGGATTCATTTTTCAGATTATAATACTAAAGCTTACCAAGAAGTGGACAAGAGCTAGAAAGAATGTGATGAAAATGAGCAAGGAGAGATGGGGGAATGGAGACAAGCTGTGACATCCGAAAAAGGGAGAAGTTCTGAGAAGAGAGTGAAGAGGATGCGGAAAATGGACCAGTTAACAGAAAGATAGATGGTGGAAGTAGACAGGAGAAAGGAGAGCAAGATGATGGATGTGGACAGGATGAAGATGATTGACATAGACAAAAGGAAGATGATATAAGTGGATAGGAGCCAAGATGGAAATAAACATTCGAAACAATTAAAGTTATAACAATTGAATTACACATTATCTATACACACTGGTGTTGTTGCTTATACACCCTGGTGTCCCTGTCAGCAAAGGATAAAGTTTGCTATTGATACTCATGTCATATGTACTGAACATTTCACTGTCTTGGTGCCAGTAACCTCATATATTTTCCATAAAGCCTATGGACAATTTGGCTAGTATGTGCTGTATTTTTTATTGCATTGCCTATGAAAGCTACATAGAACCAAGTGAGACAGAAATGAGATTGACATTAAGAACAAAAAAGTAAGACCCACCCCAAAGGATTTTTTCCGTCTATCAACCCAATTAGTAGATGTTTTAGATAAATCTGACATACAGTGCGGTTACATGGATTCGAATAACTGGCTTAGTCCGACTAAAATCGAATTATCCCGTTCATGTAAACACCTTTATTCGAATAACTGGTCCGACTACGATCCGATTAACACCCCTGGATAACTCGATTCGATTCGATTGATAATTCGAATAACGCTGCATGTAAACGCTGAATCGGATCGGAACTGGACAATGCGTTTGTGCGCATGCTCAAGATCCCGCCGCCTCCTCCCTCCCTCCCTCACAGGTCGTGACCCGGAAGTCAAAAGAGACGATAAGTTGTCACGGCCGGCAGAAACAAACAAACGTAAAAGTCGGGTTACGAGCCGATACTACCTTCGGTGGGTGTCTCTACTAGCTCCCTGATGTAGCCTGCTAGCGCTGCTGCTAGTTCCCCGTTTGCTCTGCGCTAGCTCCCCGTTAACCACCGAAGCTAGCGGGGTTCTCTCCATTATGAAGAGTGAAGAGGTCAAGCGGAGATGGCTGTATCACCACTACATGTAATGAAAACAGCGCCACCTAGCGTATCGGATATGACATGCATTCGGCCAATGATTCGATTTATTCACTGCCATGTATATTCGGATAACAGCAGTTGCCCCGAAAGAGAGCATAGTCCGACTAAAGCAAGATTCGAATTAATGCCATCATGTAAACGCACTGATACAATTAAATAAAGGGAAATGATTCCAGGAATTGTTTCAGATATTCGGGGTGGGACAGAATATCAAAAACTCAACCTCAGTGGACAAGTAGGGGCTGAAGACATAACAATTATGTGGAATTGTGATGAAAGTCCAGTTTTCAACAGTACCAACATTTAGTTATGGCCAATTCAGTGTCAAATTATAGAACTGTCTTCAAGAGATCGCCAAGGGAATATATGTATACCATGTTTATGGTTTGGTAACAGTAAGCCAAATATGATCACTTTTTTTGACTGCTTTTGTGTCACAGCTCAAATAACTGCAACAGATTGGAATTAAATGGAAGGATTCTGAAAATTTAGAGCATACAAGCAAAGTTCATTCAGTCCTCTGCTCTTCAGATTCAATTGCCCGCCCCCTCCTGAGCAACACAAAACAGTTCAATGGCAAATATGGGTGCGACTTTTGCCTTCATACTGGCAGTGGCGGATACGTCTGGGAAAACTCCAGAATCACCCTTAAGGACTGAAGCAAATAATTTTCAGCATGATATGCTGGCAACACCTGATAATCCAGTAATGGGTGTAAAAGGCCTATCTCCTTTGATGGAACGTGAAAGTTATAACATGATCACAGGACTTGTTCCTGAGTACCAGCACAGTGTCTGCCTAGGTGTCACCAAAAAGATCACATCTTTGTGGCAAGACAGCAAGCACCATAAAGAAAAGTGGTACCTGGGCTTGAAAGTCAGTGACATCGACCAGGAATTGCTGGCCAATAAGTCCCTTGTGGAGGTCACAAGGGTACCAAGATCATTGAAAGACAGAAAGCATCAGAGTATAGGTAATTTTTGTTGTACTATGCTTTGCCTGTATTGAAAGGCATTTTGCCAAAGTAGTTACTGGAATCATTTGTTTCTATTAGTTTTTGCAATGCAAACCCTTCTTCAAAGTGAGAGATGTAGATGTGACAGAGCAAGCTCTGCTTAGGTTTGTGGTAAACTTTGAGAAACTATATGGTGCTGCTAATGCTACTTTCAATGTTCATTTGTTAATGCACGTGCAAGTGTGCACAGCTGGGGACCCTTGTGGGCAACATCAACATTTCCATTTGAATCATTCAATGGGACTTGGCTTACGTTTTTCAATGGAACAACAAATGTGCCAACTCAAATGATGAAGAGATTTCTTAGGTGGTGAGGTCTCTCAACAAAAGCAGGGACAACAATTGGGAAATGCAAATAACATTACAAGGAAATAACAGCACGAGGAAATTATTTTAAAAAACTCTAAAGGAGTTTTGAAAAAAAAGGTTTTGGCTATTAAAAAGGTAGCACATCTGTGCTGCAGAGGGTGGCTATTAATCATTTCCTAGGGGTGACAGTTCATTCGGGTTATTTTATGACCATTTCATTTGTTGCAATGTTGTTTATCATTCGTGTAACACAACCCTTAAAAAGAGAAAGAATTCAATTGTACAGTTAAGGAAACAATTTTGTGCGATTATGAGCCTGATGGCTTTTACATGTTTTGATGAGGCCTCCGAAACACATTTTTTGTGTATTAGTGAAAGAGCTTGCCAAGAGTGGAAGAAAGGTTTGTCGAGAGGTTCAGCTAAATATATCCTATACATTTATAAACAAAGTGTCTTTTTCCAATAATGTATTTTCTGTACATCCTAAATCACTTAAACATAAATGTGTATTGGTTAGATCCAAATACAAAATATGTGTCATTCCACTTCCAAACAATGTTGAAATGGATTAAAAACTAACTAATTCTCGAGGCGCTAGTTTTACTTCAACACATATTTTCTTTAACCATGAAGCAAATGTGTACACACATTCTCCAGTTATTATAGTTTTTGTAGATCTGCATGTCCTAAGTAACAAACTGTTCCCATTTTTTTGGGATAGAAATTTAAATCCCTTGATTTAGTGTTTTAGTTGCGCATGCAATGTAACCACCATTTATTTGTCTGTTGTAGTGTTGACCTGTATTTTGTGATGTGTTTGAAATAATTTGTTTAAATGGTTTTGTGTGAAAGATGTATTGTAACATGATACCTCTTTGTCAATATGGACTTATTAAACGTGACATCACAATGACTAAAGTAGCTAATTGTGTGCTTCATACAATTTTGATCATTTAAACAATTGGAAAAGTTATAAATGGCCTATCGGTGCATTATTCTAATACACATGATCACATTAACATTTTTCTCAAGAAATGTACACATAATGTACTGAAATATATGCATGAATAAGATATAATAAAATAGGTATCTATATATATATATATATATATATATATATATATATATATATATATATATATATATATATATATATATACACAGTGTAATATAAATATACAAAATTTGGTGCATTTTCAAAGTGATACCTTTTAACATTCAAAAATAATAATACAATCAATAGATTGAAATAGCATGAATAATTTACTACTTCACTTAAAATATTTAAAAAAATGAAATAAAGTACACTTCTCAAATAGTACTTAAACTGGAAACAGGTGTGGTGTATATACAATCTGTATTCATCAAATGTGCTTTAAATAATTTTTTAATGCTAATTTATAGCATACATTTTGAAGTACTCAAAAAATATTTTAAATTAAAGTTCAAAGTACATTTGAGTGATTGCACAGAATCTTCACTTAAAGTATTTATTTTTTAAATGTTTTTTAAGTATACCACAGAAAGTACACGTCTTTGATAGTATTTTTGAAATATATTATTAAATGTAAGTATATTTTAAATTTTTAGCTCTCTGGGTTCAGAGAGCTACTCCGGTGTTCCTTGCAAGAGAGCTACTGTTGCTGTCTTCACCCTGGGAGCGTGAAAATTGTGATGTATTTTTCAAATCATTTCAGGAAATAATGTAACCATTTGACCATGTCTTCAGCTTCCAAATAACGCATGTCATTATGAATTACAATAATTGTTTTAGAGAATGTAACCCTGGTTGCGTTTTCAAATACCTGAGAGACAGCCATTGGGTCCCAGGACTCGCAAGTCTCTATTTAAACTGCTGCATAATGTATAGGCCTCTTTAATACTGCTTGAATGAAAGTCTCTTTGTCATGAATTATATAAGGACCTGTGTTTCCTAAATTTAGTAATGATCATGGGAATATGGTGTTGTGTATAGCGTTTTAGATGACTCAGTGGAATGGTATCTTGATTTTAAAGTATCATCCGATACATTTTCTGGAAGGGTTGTTACTCTGCTGTGGCAAATCAGTTATTCAGGTCACTTTTTCTCCTGATATTTGAAGCTCAATTATGTTCATGTATTTAGGGATAACAACATTTCCCTGTAATTATGTTTTCGGTAAAAGTTGCTTAGCTTTAGTCTTAAGTTAACATAGGTTAACTTGCTGTTGCCAATATAGTATGAAATAAACAGTGAACATGTTGAATAAACTAAAAATGTAATGTATGCTCGTTGGATTACAGACTCTAAGCTCTGTTTTTGTGAATCAGTGGTGCATGTGTGATACTTTTTTATAAAACAGGGAATACGATTGAAATATATTGTGTTATATTGCGATACTGTAAGTAAGGCATTAGATCGCCATTTTTAGTCTTAGTACATCTAAGTACACAGAATACACTTTATGGATAAAACCAGATTTTATAAAAGTTTACCTTTTGTGCAATCATAACCGTAGCATCAGCATTTGTGCAATCTGAGCAACTGTCTGCCACAAATCTCTTCATGTAAACTGTTAATAAAAATAACAATACAAATTAAATACTGTACCACAAAATGTTTTATCTCAAAACTCAGGTCTATCAATATTTTCTAACACGCCTAGTTAGAAACAGATTGGAATAAACTGTTCAGGAAAGTTGAAATGCCTCCGTTTCCTCTTTTATGAGCACTGTACTACAGCTCACTGACAGTTGAATGATGGAGAGAACAGCCTGAGCTGCAGCAACAGCCCGTCGCTAGAGGAATCTGAGGTCTCTGCGTGGGAGGTGCCGAATCAACCCAAGAGATCACATTACTCCTGTGTTGGCTGCTCTCCACTGGCTTTCTGTGAGATCAAGAATGAATTCACACAGTGATCAGAGGAGCTACCATGCAAGGTGCCACTGCCACATCAGGACGATCTAACTTTCATACACCGTAGTCGCAGCTACGGGAGCAATTTCTCAGTTCTCAGTTCTGCTATGAAATATCTTCACATCTGTGATGACAAATCTGTATGACTTGGTGATCTGCTGACTTTTCACGTACAGTGTTACCAGCATGTTGACATGTTGTAACCAGGGTATAAGGCCAACTTTTGGATGGCTAAATATTAGCGGTGGGAATCACCAAAGATACCATAATACGATCACAATACTTTTGTCCAGATACAATATTATCACAATACTCCAATACTTTGTCAAAATATGTGATCTAATAAGATACAGTTTTCAATCTGTTCATCTCACTTCAATCATTTTTATTGCAGCAAAAGGGGATTGTCAAGCAGACAAACTGACCAACACTGTCCTAAATTTTGCATGGACCTGACAAACTGAACTTTTTGTATTACAGTCTACATAGTCGCGTAATTTGCGTCGAAGAGGGGGCATGGAGCGGAGCTGAGGAGACTTAACTCCAGGAAGGCTGCAGGCCCGGATAAAGTCAGTCCTAGACTGCTTAAGACGTGCGCAGCTGAACTGGCTGAGCCACTCCAGTACATTTTTTACCTTAGTCTCCGTCTTTGAAGGGCTCCTACACTCTGGAAGACATTATGCCTGTTCCCTGTCCCCAAGAAGCCCCACCCAACTGAACTTAACAACTTCCGCCCGGTAACACTCACATCACACATAATGAAAACGATGGAGAGCCTGCTACTGAACATACTCTGACCTCAGGTACGACACGCATTGGACCCACTACAGTTCACATACCAGGAGAAGGTAGGAGTGGACGATGCGATCACATACTTGCTGCATAGAATGCATATTCACCTGGACAAGGGGAAAAGTGCTGTGAGAATCATGTTCTTTGATTTCTCTAGTGCTTTTAATACCATACAACCCCTCAGACTGGGAGACAAGCTCCTGCGGATGGGCGTGGATGATCACTTCGTATCATGGATTACCAACTACCTGACAGGGCGGCCACAGTTTGTCAAACTGAAGGACTGCCTGTCAGACACTGTGGTCTGCAGCACCAGAGCACCACAGGGAACTGTGCTCTGTCCTGCTCTGTTCACCTTGTACACTTCTGACTTCTGCTACAACACAGAGTCCTGCCACATGCAGAAGTTCTCGGATGACACTGCAATTGTGGGCTGTATCAGGGATGGCCAGGATGGGGAGTACGGGAGCCTGATGGAGGACTTTGTGCAATGGTGCAAACTCAACCACCTTCGACTCAACACCGCTAAGACCAAGGAAATGGTGGTGGATTTCCGCAGGTCTAAACCAACCGTGCTACCAGTCTCCATTGAGGGGGTCAATGTGGAGTTGGTACACTCCGCCTCTCTCTATGCTTTTAAGAGGTTTAGGTGGTAGATCTGTGTAGCTCCGCCCCTGTCAGAACGCACCACCTCATAGTCGACATCCCCCACTCGCCGTATGACCACAAAGGGCCCTTGCCACTTGGCGAGGAGTTTAGAGCTGGAAGTAGGGAGTAATACAAGTACCTTTTATCCCGGTGAGAATTGTCTCAGCCTGGCTTCTCTGTCGTACAGACGTTTTTGACGCTCCTGGGCCTGGAGCAAATTCTCACGTGACATCCGGCCCAGTGTGTGAAGTTTTGCTCGCAGGTCCAGGACGTATTGGATTTCATTTTTACTGGTGCTCGGACCCTCCTCCCAGTTTTCTTTTATCAGGTCAAGCACCCCACGTGGTGTCCTGCCAAACAGCAGTTCAAAAGGAGAAAATCCCGTGGAGGCCTCCGGCACTGCAAACAACAGAGAATCAAGCCATTTATCCCAATTGCGTTCATCTTCACTATTAAATTTACGAATCATGGACTTCAAAGTCTTATTCAGACGCTCCACCAGACTATCGGTCTGTGGGTGGTTGACACTGGTCCAAATAGATTTAATGCCCAGTAACCCGTAAAGTTCTCTCAATGTACATGACATGAACGATGTGCCCTGGTCAGTCAGAATCTCTTTCGGGATCCCGACTCGGAAGATGACTTGAAACAGCCTGCGCAACACTCTTTGCAGAAATGTTGCGCAATGGCACTGCCTCCAGATATCGTGGTGCGTAATCCACCAGGACTAACACAAAGCGATATCCGCGTGGGCTCCGGTGAAATGGCCCGATGAGGTCCATGCTGACTCGCTCGAACGGAACCTCCATTAATGGCAGAGGACGCAAAGGAGCCCTTGGAATGGCCAGTTGATTTACCAATTGGCATTCTGGGCAGGACGCGCACCAACGGCGCACCTCCCCCCGGATGCCCGGCCAATAGAATCGGGTCATTATCCAGTCCAGCGATTTTTCATATCCCATGTGACCAGCCATCGGGTTATAGTGAGCCGCCTAGAAAATCTTTTCCCAGCGGCTTTTTGGCACCAACAACTGGGTGTTCTCCTGCCCTGTCTGGGTGTCACGACTCACCCGGTACAGCCTGTCCCTGATCAATGCAAAGTGCGGATATGACTGCGCTGTGTCAGGGCGCAGCAGCTGACCATGAACCCGTATCAGTTGGTCAAGGGCCGTGTGCAGAGTATCGTCACGAGACTGCTCGAGTGGAAAATCCTCCATGGAGTGGAACTGCGTAGCCGGTGAAGCCTCCACGGGGGGCTGTGCCGGTTCCCCCTCCGCCTCCCCGTCTGCAGTGTCGGACAACCTCGCGTCCTCGCTGAACACAGCGCACATATCGCATGACCCTGTCTGCCGTGAACGCACCCCCGCTGCCTGTCCTATTAACTTCTTAAACCCGGGCCAATTTGTTCCAAAGATCAGAGGGTGCGTAAGGCGGGAGCTAACCGTAGCCTTTACATTATGCGTTTTGCCCCCGTATCTAATCTCCACTGGCACTATGGGATACTCGTGAATGTCCCCATGCACACACCTAACCTTCACCGACAATGCATCCACCAATGCCCCGGGTCGAACCAGGCTCTGGTTGATCATAGACTGCGTACAGCCCGAATCCAACATTGCCTGATATGTACCCCCTTGGATTCTCACCAGAACGCGATACGTCGCTCCCGGGCCGGGGGAGGGTGTTGGAGAGCTGGCAACCCGGATCACCTGGACGACCTCCATCAAGGGACACTCTCTACGGATGTGTCCGGGCTGCCCACATCTCCAACACTCTTGCCCTGACGTCTGAGGGGCCCTCTGCAGGTCGGGAAGGGTGCCGGTTCAGGCAGGGATCGGTGGATTGGGGCCCTAAAGGAGGGGTGTCGCCGCCGGTGTCGGCGTGAGCCCCGCCAGTGTCTGCAGAGGTAGCCTCCTCCGTGGGGCGGGGGTCGTTTGGACCGAAGCGCGGCCGCTGTCCCCCGACGTGGGGGGGGGGGGGGGGGTGGACGGCCAGGTGGTTCACTGCCGCGGACCTACGCCGATGTTCGGGTTGGCAGCCGGCCCACGAACTGCTCCAGGACCACCTTTTCCACCACTGCTTGTGCCTCCACCGTGTCTCCGGGTTGTAACCACCTGGTGGCGGCGTCCCTCAGGCGCTGGGCGAACACAAATGGCCGGCCCTCGGCCTCCAGCCTTGTTTCACAGAACCTCCGCCGGTGGTCCTCCGGAGACAGCCCGAGCCGATCAATCACAGCCTTGCGTACGTCCCCGTACACCCGTCTGCTTGCCGGGGGTAGCCCCAGCGCCACTGTCTGCCGAGGAGAGGCAGGAGCCGGACCGCCCACTCGCCCGCAGGCCAGCCACATGCCCTCACAGTTGCCTCAAATAACTCCAGGAAAGACTGGGCGTCATTGGCTGGCGTCATCCGGTGCAAGGTGACCCGGTGCAAGGTGTCAGCGCCGCTGCCACTGTCTGGGCGGCGATTTGTTCGAGGGCGAATGCTCTCCGCGGTGTCATGTAGAGCGCCCAAAAACTGTCGGTTCGCCTCCGCTTGCTCCTTCTGCATGGCCGGGATCCCCGCCCCCATGCACCCCAGCACCAGGATCGGCTGGGCCGGCACCTCCGGCTGCTGCTTTTTGTGTTCCATGTGCCCAGCCCCACGTTCGGCTCCACTGTAGCAAGTCTTGTCGTCACGGGCGTAGTTGGCACCACAAATAGAGCAACACACAATGAGATTTAGCTTGGTAAAGAGCTTATTTGGCCCCAGTTCTTAGATGACTCCGTTGGCGTCGTAGCCTTAGTCGTCCTCCGCCTTCCCCACATCTCCTGAAGTCACTGCTTTTAAAGAAGACAGCCACACACACACACACAATTACACCCAGCTGCGTATCCTTACACTCATCTCGGCACTTGTTCCCTGAGCCCCCCCCCCCCCCCCCCCTCCCCACTCCACAGCTGAACCTAAACCACACCCACACAAATGGTAACAACAAAATACTTATTTTCCGGCATAATGATCCATTATTGAGACATATATGAGAAATAAACAACAATGCAGAGTTAAACAATGAACACTTCCCGTGGGCAATCAAATCTTATGATAAGAGTTGTTTTCTTTCCCATGCGGCTGCTGCTGCTGCTGCACCTTGTCCTCGTGCTGCTGTTGATGTTGTCGACGATGATTCTGTTTCCTAACAGAATTTAGGGTGATCAATCATTGACAGTATCTGTGCACCCTTACTAGTACAGGCAGTGCATGGGCCCAACATTGGCGTAAGCTCGTAGAGCTCTCAAAGCCTCTCATTTATGCTGTTCGTCATGTAGAATATGAAGCTGCTTTTGACTGATTTCCAAACTGAGGAGGATCGGCGTTCCCAATTTACTTATATTCCTCTTCTTCTCTTGCCTTTTGTCTGCAGAGATACTGCCCTTTGGCATGTATTATCCTTGTCCAGTCAGTCTGAGGCTAAATGCAACTTTAAGGTCATCCTGCTGTGATCATCCAGCAAGTAACATTATTACAGAAAGGCCAAAGACACGCTTGTGGTTCATCAGCCAAGTGCACCACTTTGTTCACCAGGTAGTCTCTAACTTTGTCCGCCTGCTGTTTGGTGCTTGGCAGTGTACACAGTACAGTTTTGGGCTGAAAAAAACAAACAAAAAATGCTACCTGTTGCTGACAGCAGAGCTCATTAAAATAGTGTGAGGTGGACCAGAATGTAAGGTTGCAGGCGTAACAAAACAATTTAAAAGGCGTTTCACAGCACTTGGTGTTACACGCTGTTACATCGTGAAGATGTGTCGTCTCTCACGTCATCTGAATCTGCGTAATAAGTATTTTTCTGATTTAGAGATCAGCACGCGCATGGGCATTTCACTCTTCTAGTCCCAGTAGGCTATGTTGCTTTTTCAAAATGATACATCATATTGCTGTATACAAACTACTTTGTAGGTGCAGGATCTTTTATCTTTCGTTACTTGTAAGTCACTTGCTCCGAGTATAGCATATTCATGCGGATGGATTTATGTTGCAGAGACGCATTGTGATAGCATTGTTACAGCATACTCAGACTCAAGAAAATCGCATGTCAATCAGACATTATTTGGTAAAACTAGGCGGCACAGTCATTAAATGTTAAAGATCAAAGTGAGGGCTCTTCAACCAATATCTTTGCTTATAAAATGTCCTTTGTATTGGTAACACTGGTGATGTCATTAGTTTACTGTTGGTAAAATGTCCTCACCACGGCATCCCTACAATTATCTGACGGACGCCTGAACACTCCATAGAGCTGAGGAAACTGAAGAGTTGATGATAATTCTCTGTAGGTCTGTCACTACAATTGACTTTCAGATAATGCACTGCAGGCAGAAGAAAGATATGAAAAGATGATGAGATGTAAATTATCTATCCCGAGGGGGAAAGGTGGCGTTATTTTGGCAATTGAAGTTTTTGCTAAAATATATAAATAAATCATGAACAAAAAATAAAAATACTACATGTTGTTTGTGTGTTTGTGTGTGGGAGCAGAGGTGAAGATATGCACGTCTGCTCCATTCATTGAGCTGATAAGGACACTTTGCCATCGTGAAATGTCAAGCTTACCTGCGAATAGTGTTCCTTCTGAAAGAGGGTTTTTTCTGCCAGTGGGCACATTCTCACACCTCAACGAGCAGAGCCAGAAAGAGTAAACATGCTGACATTTTTTCACTTCATTCTGTCTTTAAAAAGGACCAAGGTTTAGTAATTCTAACTCCTTATGCCACACAGCAAGCAGTACTGTGTGATACAGAAAGTGCCACAGCAAAAAAGCCGTACAATTGGCATATGTTGTATGCTACAATGCCAGATGGACTTTATTTTTGCTTTAATGCCTGTATTTTTGTTTAAAGATCAGTCCTGTATTTTCTTCAGTGAAGGCTAAATTATACAATTGCAATTGATTAAATGGTTGTCCGTACCATTCGGCATAATGATAGAGAAGTGGAAAATAGAGCCTAATTAAAATAATACAACAATTATCATGTAAGGACAGACTGCTACTTTGTGATGTTTTTATTTATTTATATATTATTTGAGCAGGGGGAAATTATGATTCATAATTATCCTATATATGTTTGATTGATTTTCAAATAGTTCTTTCACTAAAAAAGTGTGTCCCATCTGTTTTTAAATATGTTTTCCATTTTAAAGACATGATAAGTTAGTTATTTGAATAACGTTGTAAATAACAATTAGTTTCGCCGTGATAATGGTGACATAACATTTTTTTTACACATTTGCTCTCGACTTGAAGACTATGCTGTACTATTTTTTTCAGAGTCCTTTTTATTGCACCTGTAGCTCCTAGCAGAACACGACATGTTGCAAGTGGCTCCAACCCACATAGCGCACCATTTATTTATTTATGAAAGGGTGTTACATTTTGTCCCGTGTGCACTGCCTCAACTACCATCTGTGTGTTTTGTAAAGACGTTTTAAAGTTTTGTTTGTATGTGAAATAGAACAGACTACAACATCATTCGTCATCAGCTGTTGTGTCTCTGCTCTCAGTGAAGAATATTCCTAAAAGTTTCTCAACCTACATGACTGCAGTTCTCATCTGTACTGCTTCTAATGAGCCTATGTGAGGATGCATTGAGCCTGACTACTTCTAAATATGAAATGTGAGCCCCTAATGGGAGCAGGGCTGAATTAGTAATAGAAAGCAGAGCTGGCACAGCTGTGTCTGTGGAAAAGGTAATGAAAGCTTTTAGCAGCCTCACTCTGTGAACATTCTCCACACGCGGCAACAAGTTTGTTACACGTTCATGAACTTCCAGGAAACTCTTTTAAGTCAATCTGTCATTGTTATTTATTTAGCCTCCTAAATTATAATTTGGCCTTTAAGTTTTAGTGCAATGTTTGATATGAAATGTTTTTTTTTCTGACTCATTGCTTTCAGTAGCTGCTCAGCATCTGTCACTAACTGAAATGCATGAGGTAATAAAATATTAATTAACGACGATGAAGGTACATTATTGTTTACTTGCTCTATTACATCTTGGTTGCTTTGACTTAGCTCCCTGCAGGCCAAAAAAGCAAGGCTTTGTGATAGTTACTTTTCGTTTTTTTCAGATGGTAAATCTTCTGGACACAACTTTGATACCGATTTCATTTTCAGCTCTCATTTGGATTTTGAACGAGGTAACAAGGTTTGAACGACGTTTGTTCAGACCTTAAGATTTGATTTAATTTCGCATGCCAGGGATTCAACTAAGGGCCCAAACATCAGGAGTTTTGAAACATGTTGGTAATGACAGAAAAATGACTTTTGCAATGGTAACTGCTCAACATTGCATGTTCACATCGTTGCCACAAAGTTGGTAATCATGTCGGTGTTTGTCTCTTTCTCCAGATGAAGTCAACAGAGGTGGACCAAGGGCTTTTCACAGACAGCTACTGCAAAGTGTGCAGTGCACAGCTCATCTCCGAATCCCAGAGGGTTGCCCATTACGAGGTGAAGACACCCCCTCACATTACCTCACATGACTGATACACTGCACTTGCCAATAATGACAGGTTAAGGTCATACTGTTTTGGCTCCACCCTCAGCCCAGAGACACTAGGATAAACTACACACCTGAGCCTACAGCTGACATACTGTTATTAAACACACAATGCACCTGAGTTTACCCCTTTCTGCTTTTCATCAGACCTCAGTACATATCTACAATGGAAATTAAGGAATAATAGCATTTGAACAGAATTTAACTAAACATAATATATAATTCATGTGCATGCATTGTTTCTTGTCAAGACTGGGGCAAAAGGACAACAGTGGATGGACCCAAATGCAGATAGACACAGGGGAACAGAGGATGACACCCGAATTTGAATAACAAAGAAATGTCCAACACAAACTAAACTAAAAGAGCAGGGAAGTTCAAAAATGAGTAAGTGAAAGAAACATAAACAGGCAAAATTAAAAAAATATCAGGGAAAAAGGGATACATACAGAAAGCAGGATAGCAAGGAACATAGCAGGGAAGAAAGCAGGAAGAATACTAGGGAACATACCAAGAAGGATAACAGAAACATAGCAGGAAGAATACCAGGGAACATACCAGGAAGGATAACCGAAACATAGCAGAAAGAATACCAGGGAACATAGCAGGGAACAAAGCAGGAAGGATACCAAAAACATAGCAGACGAACCAAAAGAGAGACAGGCGAACACAGGCTTTAAATACAGTGAGAAAGTGCAGGTGGTTAGACACAAGAGGATTCAATCAGGGGCGGGGCAGACAATCACTAATGTGAGAAAACATACAAAGGCAGGAAGGGAAGTTAACACGAGACAGAATCGACAGGGAAATTAAAAAGGAAATGGGAAACTATACCAATATTGTGACCTGTGTTTCTTACACACCGATGATAAAGGTGTCAAATCAGACTCTATTTTTTTAACGATAATCAATCATTTCTATTTTTTGGCACCATGCTGTCATATTTTCATTTAATTGCAAGTAGCATGTTTCACAACTTTACTGTGAGTGGAATTCCTGAGTGTTGTTTGCAGCCATGGAAGTGGAGCTATCTCGCTCCAATCGACAAACAGGCTAGCTGCATGTTGAATACCTCCCTGAATGTGGAAGTTTAAAGATAGTTTAAAGTCATCTTTGTGTTATTTTTGTTAGAATATTTGTTTTGTGTTTGATCGAGTACATTAACATCCTTTGGTTTTTCACTTCATGTTTAAAGCTTTACGTGCCCTTGATTTGACAGCCATTAATTATTTTTTTTACAATACTCAGAGGTTGTGCTTTGGTTACATGATTTGCTTCTGCGGCTTCTTTCATGCTTCACAAGCCCTGGCTCACTAATGAGCTGTTCTCTACTACTGTCCGATCCTATTTAGGGGTAGAATCGCTCACCCATCACTACTACTCACTACCACTCTCCTGGAATACTAATGCCTGTACGCTGTTTGCTGCCACAGCTCCATCCTCCACTAAGTATTTTACCGCCTCTGTTGGACCTAACTAAGTATTTTAACTTCTTGTGTGCTAAATATGTGGGGAATTAGTTCTCTCAACATAATCTTAATTGCTGCTTGGGGTCTTTGAGAGCTCCTTAAAAGAACTGAGCTTTTTTTTAACAAATCCATTCATGTGTGTGTAACAATCCCTGACTGGATTTAAAACTAGGGATGCCATGGTGAGGACATTTCTCCACACTTAATAGACCTGCGACAACACCGGTGTCAGACATTTTAGAAACAACTATTTGTCGATGACTCACACCTCACACTTGGATCTTAAATGTTGGATGTGTGTCTGGCCTTTCCGGTCTAGCTTTTGCTGCCGCTGCAGGTTCTTAGTGGAGCAGCGCAGGCAGCTTCCTTGCTGTGGTGCATCCGGTGGTATCCACAATGTTTGTGGTCCAGCAGCTTCCTTTGCGGCTCAGCTGTGCCTGGTGGAATCACTCTTGTGATATCCCTTTCGCTCTCGAAGACATGTGTGTGTGTGTAGCTTAGAGGTGCTGCCACCTACATCAGATAAAGTTTCCAGATTGCCTCATTAGCGTTATCAGATCCCCTATTAGCATTGGATTTAAATATTGCCAAATGGGTGCTTTCGCTTTCTCGCTGCGACACCAGAACCTTCCCCTATTGTCTTGTCAGTCAACTGTCCTTCTCTCCTCACGTGATGAGTGAAATCGGACTCCTGCTGCTGTTGCGGTGCAGAGACGGAGCAGTCTCATTAAGTTTACAATTGTAGCATCCTTTTAATAGACGATGAACGTGCGATCAGAGGTTCGATCCCTGGCCCTCGTGGCCCTTGGCAAGATACTGAGCCACTGCTTGTGAACACTGTCCCATCTGTCTGTGTGTGTGTGTGTGTGTGTGTGTGTGTGTGTGTGTGTGTGTGTGTGCATGTGTATGTGTGTGTGTGGGTGTGTGTGTGTGTGTGAATGGTTAAAAGGTTTATTAGTTAGATGTCTGAACACTGGATGACACCGACCTAGTATGTACACGGTACATTCTCCTTCTAGAAGGTGTGCATGAGTCTAGTCTGATCACCTACCTCAAAGACAGTGTGAGCAAAGCAGCCAGTTGGATTCCTTCCTCCTGCATGGATGCAGTCAGACAGCTGACCGTTCTGTCATCAGATGCTGCCTCTCACTCACTTTGAGTCTGAATGCGTTCCTGATGCTGTGTGACATCTGCAGTAACATAAGTTGAAAGGACTCATATGAACACTGTGGTCCATTTGAAAAAGGTGGCTGCTTATTTTTTTCTTTTGAGACCAGAATAAAATGACTTGAGACCTTATGTCAGTTTAGCAATTTATTGATTTCCATATTGTTGTTCCTATTTGTTTCATTACGTTTTTAAGTTTGCCATAATTGTGTCTTTGACTCAACTTTTTCTCTGAAACTGTTTTAACAAGACAAACTGTATTTCCTGCAGAGTGTTGTGCTCACTGTGGTGCTGTGGAGTGCTATCTAAAGTAATTCTAACTGTCCAAGGGTAGCTGGAAAACTGCTTTGTTCTTTGGGGCGTTGCAGGAGACAGGAAGTGACTGCACCAATCCGAATCAAATATTCATTTTGTTATTGTGTGGGGAATGCTGAATACAGCATTTGGCCTGTTGCCTTGTGGAGATGGAGCATATTTGGATTCTCTTTTAGTACAATGCATTGTGACATGTTTGGGTCACGGTGACAATGGCAAGAACAAAAAAAAAAAGGATGGGCAAATGTTACTTTTCTCCAGATAGAAGAGGTTGTTTTGCACTTATAAATGGATAATGTTTCATTTGTGTATGCATAGATTTGTCTGTAATTATTCCTTTTGTGCTGCTGTTGAAGATTCAGTCGTTAAAGTGGTAACAACAAAACCAGACTACACTGTTGATTACTGAGACCGTGATGTCTTTATATGTTCTAAGAAAAATGTACATATTTGTTTTGGAATAACTCAGAATATATTAATAAGTTAGAGTAGTGAAAGCCACCGTAGCCGAATAGCAAAAAACTATTTTAAAAACACTACATGTACAGAAAAGGCCTCAGGCTGCTTCTAATGAAGCACTTGCTGGATTGCTGAACAGTGTCTGAAACCTGCTTTAAAAATTGCTTATTTGGAGTGGGCTGCATATTTCTTTCGTTTTTGTGAAAACCACTGCACATGGTGACTGGTGAGGTGTGTATCAACCAAATGTGAACGTAGAATATGCACAATGTGGATATTTGCAGAGTGAACCTTCTGTCAGTCTCCTTTAGGAAGCGCCAGGCTTAGCAATCCAGGGAGTTGGGAGTGAGGATAATAATTTCCTCCCCTGAGGAAGCTGGCCTCAGAGCATTCTCGAGTGGAAGTGGGGCTTCTGTGTGAGCAACAGTAGCAGCATATACTAAAATTAGGAGGTTGATGTGAAAACCTGCTTTATATCTTGATACCGATACTGAAACAATGCAAAAACCTCAAATGTCAGGAAAAGTAATTGAATCATAGATGACAGAACATGGAAGTTAAAATACTTTTTTTTTTTTAATGTATTTAAACTATAAAAAAGTTTAATTAAATATAACAATTAAAGAACAGAACACATTCTTATGAGGTTCATTGAGAAACCACAGTGACTACTGTGAATGTGTTGTTTTCAGCAAACTACTTTTTATTTGTCATCTTACTCGATTTGCTGAGAACCATGTTTAAAAATTACTTTAACATATACTTTGGTGCATTATTTGTTTGCCGGGTTTGTGAACTGCTTGGACAGACAAATGATTAATCTAATTGTACATTTTATTGTTAATTAGAGACTCATTGCTATTTTCTTTTTGTTTATTGAACACAGTTCTGCTGTTATAGACAATAAATTGTGCAGCTGGTGAGCAGCTCATTACCTGCCAATGTTCTTTTCTACCTCATTTGTTGACTCCATACTTTGAGGTAGTGCTGATTAAATCATTTCAGAAGCAGTATGGAAGCTCATTTTTGGAGCAGGCATATATTTGCAACATTCAGCGGATGACTCTGGCAAAATGAAGAAGGGTCCGGACGTAATGCCATGGACTGAGTGGGTGGACCAGTGGTTTGTTTTTTAATTTTTGACAAAATACTTGTCAATTCTAGTACAAATAGATAAGAGAGAGAAGAGTAGCGTAAACCAACCTTTCTGGTTGGGACATAAGGGGAAGCAAAGTGCCTAATCAGGCATTCAG
Source organism: Clinocottus analis (assembly GCF_023055335.1). NCBI lineage: Eukaryota > Metazoa > Chordata > Actinopteri > Perciformes > Cottidae > Clinocottus > Clinocottus analis. Next base: position 2,545,749 of record NW_027176229.1, on the reverse strand, counting down.
AAAGAGGGGCTTGGACAAAAACATTTAATCACAATCACAAACTATATCAGTATAGCGCTACATCATTAACTCAGGAAAGATTAAAAAAACAATATCACAAATGGCTTTTCTAAAAAGAATTGAAACTAGAAAACACTGCTGGAACAAAAGTTAAAACAGGATTCAACTGCACGATCCAGACAGCAGCATACGATGTAGGTAATACATTCTTTCTGAACAGGCAAGCAAAAAGGCCGAGGAAAAACAAGCAGAGATCAGAATAAACGAGAAAATGGAGACGAGGAACTCACTGGAACACTTAACACAGAGGACTAAGAAAAATTGTCACAGAGACAGGGGGACACAGGGTTTAAATACACTACGGAGGTGTAGGTGATTAGACACTGGTGGATGCAATCATGGGCGGGGCAGACAGTGGCAGTCACACAAAGGAAGTCAAGTTGTTGAGGAATAGTAACACAAAATGAAACAGGAAACACTGAATGTTTATATCATAAGGAAACAGAACTTAAGCGGCGCGTGGTGTAGTGGCTACCACTATCACAGCAAAAGGGGTCCGGGTTTGATCCCTATCCCAGGTGGTCCTTCTATGTGGAGTTTGCACGTTCTCCCAGTGGGTCAAAGACAAGTCGAAAGACTCTAAACTGGCCGTAGGTGTGAATGTGAGCATGAATGTTGTCCGTCTTAAAATGTCTTTTAAAAACTCACTGATGCCCAGCAGTTTTCATTATTCAAAGTGCAAAACATTTGTGAAAAAAAAATATGAATAGTGAATGCAAGAAAACTTTTTTCTGCCAGAAAGGATACAGCCAACAAGAACGGTTGTTGGATGTGTTATGTGTTGTATGTTTTTTTTAAGTGTAAAAAAAGAAACTCAACAAAGTAATTGAAACAAGCAGACTACCTTTAGCACAGTTTCATCCATCAACAGTATGGTATATTTCCTCTGCTCCAGCCTAAATGATCTCATTCCTCACATCCAGTTGTTTTTACATCCAGCTTGTCAACGGATATTTTTTAGTACTAGAGCGTGGCCACCATATTAAATTCCTGATTCTCCTCATAAAACAGCGTAATCATTTTTGGGGGGTTCTGTTCTGATGTGCTCTTTGTCCACTTATGCCGCTTTAGATACAGTGAAACGACTACAATGATTTCTTAATGCTTTGCTCATATGATTACTCTGCTGTGATCTTCAGGTTTGGTGTCAGAATGTTTAGTTGGGTTAATTATTGGATCGCAGTAATAGAGAAAGGAGCATTTAGGGTACATAAATAGGTCTTGTACCTTACATATTATATGATAAGCTTGAATCAGTGTTAAGCATAGATGTTTGTGGTATTAACACATTTATAATTGTTAGGATATTATTCAAGAGGCAGCTGTGTTTTGAATTGCCATAAAATAGACAGACCATAAAGACCTTACAGACCATAAAGGTCTGTACAATATATTTTTGCATCAACTTCTTACTAAGAGTAATTAGGTCCCACATGATTACTTACTTTGCACAGCAGCTGGATTCTCAGGCTTTCACAAAATCACTGGAGAATTCCTCTTTTCACGGCTCGGTTAGAAAAAGGTGACGTCCTGGATTTCCAATTTCTAACAAGGAGAGCAAGATGCAGTTGCCGGTGGTTTGCTTCAGTTGCCTGGCCACTGGCATAATAACTAGGGATGTTTTTACAACATTTAGTAATGAGTAGGCCCTTGTATTTTATTGAGATCTACTTAAGATCAGGGTTTTAATTTACTCATATCAGAATAATTTCCATACGTTGACAGAATCTTATCTCATCAAAGTCAGGAAAAAGTCAAGGAAAAATAGAACACAAAGAATAAGAACTGAGCCAACAAGCTCATTATTAAACAATGTTGTTAACGTTAGCTGAGATGATTGCGTAAAGCTTTTTCCTGTTTTTCAGCTGTTAAAGTTAACTTGAGTTTGATGATGACATCGGCATGGCCAGTGAAACATCATGTGCTGCTCAATGTTATGTTACCTAACTTTAGAAGTTATAGTCATGAAACTCAAAAGTGTGTTCAGCCAGAAGGACTATATGTTTGCATTTACTTCTCTTACTCATCTTCTCTTATCCTTTCATTACTATCATTGTTTGGGCCTGTCAATCATGATACAGCTGTTTTGTCAGCTGGTCTCTTCTATCCAGTTGCACAGTGACACACCTACATTAGGGCAGACTGTGGCTCAGGATGTTGAGCGAGTCATCCCTCAATCAGAACATCGTGTATCGTATGGTGTGAATGATTAGTTATATCGATGAGTTGATTAGTTAGAATTATGGTTGCATGTCATCGGTGTGTGAATGGGTGAATGATGGCATGTGTTAAAGCACTTTGAGTGGGCTGGAGACTAGAAAAGTCCATTTCAGAGGCGACTGTGGCTCAGTCGTGAGCAGGGTCGCCTTTTATTCAGCTGAAGCTATACAAGTAAGTTCAATGTACCATAAGCATCTTGATGCTGTCTCTTTTTAGATATGATTCTCTCTTTGCCTTTCATACATTTATGTTGCCTATACACGCACCGTTCCACCTCCCCATCACCACTCAGTCTTTGCAGATTCATCAGCTTAATTCTTTCATCATTCCATCAGCCTTATCAGCTTTATCATTTAATCACCCTCACCCTCATCTGCCACTGCCACTGCCATAAGTGTTTGGGCACATTATCAATTGCACATCATCCATTAGACTAGATAATTATCTATTTTTCATCTTACCTGTCTCTTTTGATTGAAATAAAAAATATATATATTAAGGTAAAATTGTAGACCTTGGTATTGTTGATGGAGGTCATGTCATACTCTCGTATAGGCTATGTTATATATTAACGATGAGCTTGATAAAACATTATACTACACAATTTAATACAGAGGCACGTACACATCATTTATTGATAAGGAGCCATCAGTCACCCTTATACTGGGTGTTTTGTTTGCAGTATTCCCACATTCAGCAGTCCAATCAGGCGAGTGTGGAGGAGACCAGGGTCTGATAACTGCAATTGGCTTCCGCAACATCATCTTCCCTCATTGAAGCCTGCATGACTGTCTCATCCTCAGTTTTTGCCAATTTCAGACCCTTTCATGTTGTTTGTGGTTAGCATCTTACTAGATGTGAGCCTACTATTCATCAAGTGTACAACTGTTTGAAAATGAAGCGGTTCCTGTTGGATAATGAGGGCCGTATTTCATCCTGTTACCTTAAGTGAAAAACTACAAGTCATAAATCCATGCTGGGGATTAATGTTTCACTTTGTTTCACAACAGAGAAGTTTGGACAAAGATATACAAATTCAAGACGTTTCCATCTCGTATGTGTCTGGGAGCACACGTTTGTGTTTTTGGCATTCCAAGGCTACAGTTGTCACAACCTTTGTCCAGCCGTTTTGCAGCAAATGCAATTGTCATTCCCATATTGTCTTCACATCTTATGTGAAATATTTATCCATCATAAATAAATATATGGCTGGATACATAGCAACAAAGCATAGTTATATGAAGTATCCTCACCTTATACATATATAGTTATAGATCAAATGATTCAAAATATATTATTACATTATATAGGTATAGAAATACCCTTACATGTACACACTTCTAGAAATATATGCATTGTATAAAAATATTGAATACATATACAAAAAACAAACATTTATTCAGGTCTTATTAATTCCAAGGTAACCTTAAAGAGGTTTGGGTTAACATTCTATAAAGCCTTAGCTTTCACACCTCCTTCCACTCACATGGTTTCCTCTGCTCATTGCCAGCTAGTAGAATGTCGGTAGGAGAGTGTGTCAGTTATTGATGAGCAAATCTGCATTTTCCATGCCCGCTGCGTTTGACCTTTGCAAATATTGATTTTTGTAGGAGAGGATTAGAGAAGCGCAGTAGCTCAGAATGAGTACTAGTTGCCCTCTGGGTCAGATTGTATCACTCCAAACAAGCACCAAGAGTAATTTTTCAGGAGTGAAGAAAATAAATATATTTTTGAAATTAACCATTTCTTCCAACTCAATACCAGTTTGATTAAGCCAAACATACACATACATACAAACATACACATACATACATAGAGGGGCCATAGGGGATACCGTAAAAATTCCCAGTGGACCGACATGATTGGGGCCGGCACACCTGCATCACCAGAGTGATGTCCACACTGCACCCATCCATCATCTCCTGTCATTTTTATACACTTTGGAGTTAATGGGACATTAGCCGTTTCAAGTGCTTATAGAAAATATTCTACAGTAATGGAATGAGACGGAATTATCATGGTGCCACTGAAAAGTGCTGTTCCAATGAGCATTTTGTGTGATCAGTGCAGAATGTACCACTTAATCAACAGCAAAGCTACTTTGCCTCCATATAAAAGTCCTTCTACATTCATTAAAATGAAAAAAAGACAAACGTGGTCTCCTCAGAAATCTGTCATCGCGCAACATGCTTAGAAGAAGGTCATAAAAACGTTTCTCAACGTTAGCACATTTGTCTGTAGCCCAAAGCTTCTCCTGTAAGCTAAAACTGCACTGCTGAGACGCTTAGCTCTTTTTATTTAGTTCACTGTAATGCAGCAGCGTTTACACAGTTTAATTATGAGCCTGTCTCACTGGGAAGCAGTGGAGCGAAGCAGGGGTTATTAATGGTAATAGTCCTGCAAGATCAGTTGTTAGTCTGCCCTTTAAAAAGTGGCATTGGTGAGCGGAGAGAGAACGAGTACTTAGTGGAACAGTCCTTTCAGCTCTTGAAAGACGATTAACTGAAACAGCCCAGAATCTTCCTGACAGAGAGGTGATTAGCCAGTGAAGTGTGTTAAATTTAAGGAGCGTCAGATTCCACTCACACTTACATTGAATCCTATCACAATTTCTGCATGACTCAGCTCATAATCCCAGGCAGGGTTTTAATTTCCACTTGCCACATGTGCTTCTATTTCTCCACTCAAATTTGAAAACAACAACAACATTTTTCGACATTGTGGATTTTGCCTTTGGTGCCACGGTGAAATTGCTTTGTTGCATGCCATGATCATTTTATCCGTAACGGCTGCTGTGCATAAAGGCTGAGGATGTATGCACCATGAACATTTAGTGAGAAAATTGTCATCATTAATGCAGTATACAAGCAATGCTGAAGCTATTTGAGGTTTGCGGGACGAAAGACTATGTTTGAAATGTATTTTATTCAAACTAAATCATAGTTGTTTATGCACGTACATGTGGATATGAGGATGGGGCTGAGGGTGTTGAAAATATGATCGCAATCGAGAAATTAACTATATACTTCATGCTCCTCAGCCTCATAAGTGGCTGTCCCTTTACCCATTTTACATGTCACTTTTGACTGATCATAAGACTCCAAGTTCCTGCTTCCCCCTCTCATCTTTCTTCGTCCAGCTCACTGAACCATCGAGACCCCAAAGATTGATGTAGAGGTGTAAATTTTATTAATATATAAATGTGTAATATATATTCCAAACATGCCTCATTAAAATGTTTAATTTGAATTTTACTGTATAGTTTTAGCAACCTAAACCTAGAAACATGTTAAATTGTGAGCTTTAGGGACGCTAATCTTTGGACAGAGCCAGGTAAAACCGTTCTCCCTATTTTCAGCCTTTATGCTAAGCTAAGCTAACTGGATGCCGCTATATATTTTATCCCAATGTGATGTTGTGATGTTGTGATGTACTGACCTCAGCAAAGGTGTGGGGAAGCAGCTTCTTGGTATCTTCAAAGTGGTCTTATTTTCATGTTGTGTTTTCTTACCTGGCTCACCAGGTAAGAAATATTGCATTTATATGTGGCATTATGCGCCAAATTCTCTAATGAAGCAAAAACTAGTGTATTGTGCACTTTTATATTAAAGTAATGTTATCAGAACAATATAACTCGGAGCAACAGCAAAGTAACAATAGTATATAAATCTGTTTTCTTTTTTTATGAACAGACACTAGAAGAAACATTTGTCTTTTATTCGGGAACATCATAAACTGTCTGTTCAGTAGTAAGGGTCTCTGTTAGGGACAAGCCATTCTTTCTTTTGTCCATGTTCAGTTTGTTGCTTACCTTAAAGATGTATGTTAAAGACCAGTAATTGATTAACTTTATACTGATGTTTTCCAGTTCAGTTCAGTTTTTCTTACTCAGTGAGAAAAGTCTAGTGGAGTGCACTGAAGTCTGGTTGAATGGAGTGGAGATGTGAATGACAGCTGACAGAGAGGGGGTCTGGATCTGTTAAACTTCACTGAGACTGTTTGTTCTCATGTGTAGGTAGATCCAAAGAGAACTAATATCAGGATCAGTGGCGACTTTGCGCATGCAAGATTAATGTTCAATCTGGATTCGGAAACTGCAGTCCATGGCTCCCGTGAGCGCTTTGGAAAGCGGAGCGGCTCGCGGCAGAGCCCGCTGAGTAAAGAAACTGCCGAATAATATGTGCTTTCAGTTGGCCACACTGCCAGTCGGTGAGGCTGCGAAAGTGCATACAGTGCCTTTAAAATAAAAGCAGTGCCGTTGTATTGCATTTATAGCATGCATCTTATTTATTTATTTTTCTTTTTTGATTTACCTCATGTGGGCTGGTTTGGGAGAGCCTGCGGGCCGTAAGATGCCCAGGTCTGAACTACGCCGTCTGGGAGAGATTTTAAGTGCAGCACCTCCCAATGCAAAACAAATAAAATGCAGTTAACGCATGATCAAATAATAAACAAAACAAAACGATAAAGAAAATCACTAAATATATCCCGTACGTCTCTATTTCTTTATCTGAGAGGGCTGTACCCAGTGTGCCTTTCAGTCGTGTACCATTTATTACAGTAACGAGCGACAGAGAGTGAGTTGTACTCAGAATGCTGTTCAGCACTGTCCCCTCTAGTACACTCTGTGTAAATAACTAAAAACATATATCCCTGCAGATCGGACTCGAAACTGCACTTTTGAAGTTTTGGTTATACAGATCAAGCTTGAAAAATAAAAGTAACAGTGGAAATTATTTCTGAATTAATATTACTGAAGGACAAGTAACTACCCGCTTTTCAAATTAGAAACATTTAATAATGACTATATTTCATGGTATTTGATCAGGTTTTTTTGGAGATTTTAAAAGGACTGTTTTTTAATTATATAGTGCATTATAAGGAAACCGTCTCCACTTAACTTGCAGCACTCACACACTGTTTCCACCAGTCCAACTTTTATGAGAAATCATCTGAAATCCACTAACAAAAAGAAGATAAAGGCTTCTAAACTCTGGAGAATAGGAATGAGTTAAAGTATTAGCAGCTGTCAAAAAGCAAGGCAGTGGAGTGATAAGTCCCTAGAAGTATCTAATCCTAACTGCAGTTTTTATGGCATAGTCATGAGTAGACAAATGTATATCCTCCACACATCAACACTTCTGTTTCTGTAGCTCTTCAGAGGACATTGACGGTGATGTAAGCATTTGACTGACGCGACACAAACATCCGCATGATGTCATTTCTCTGGAAGCCAGTGAAATATCTTCACTTGTGCTTTTTAATACGAGGCGTTGGATTTGTCCGTCGGGCTTGTTCTCTTTGATCCAAAAGGATTTTGTGTGCAGTTGATACCATAGTTTGTGAATTGACTGCATGGCCTACTTTTCGTGACAGCATTCTGTCAGTCGTCTTGAGGGTTTGCTCTTCGCATTGTCTACCAATCTCTGCTTAACAGTTCTCCTGGAGGCCTCAGGAAAAGCCCATTTAGCTTCCAGTGTGCTGTCTCAGTCTATAAATCGTTAAACAGTAAGACAAAGAAGATCCAAGAGTAAGTTTTCACATTTCTATTATATGCAATGAGGTGATGAGGCTGCTGTTTATTTACATCAGGCTGCCAACAGTGAAGAATGAGGTTGGTTCCTATCTGAGAAACAATTGAACTTTGATTTATGCTGCAATTTAAATTGCTTTAGGTTTCATTATTTTGATTGAAAAGTTGACAGGTATTAGCGTGACAAATGCAAGGTGACAGGGAAAATGATTTGAAATAAGAAGTGTTGGGCCGGTATTAATTAGGGTTTGATGATTGAACACATATATTGCTGATTTGATGAGTAGCCTTTACAGCCAGTTGTTTTGTTTTTAGGGGATTTTATGTAATTTGGCCAATTTAATGGTATGCCTCCAAAAGCTCCTACACACACACACAAACACACACACACAGGTGTGAATATATAAGCAATAGCTGCTTGTCGGACTAATGGTGCTTGATAGAAAAATAGTAATATTTTATATCGCCCAGCTTAAAATTTTAGAATAAACCCCATGAGATGCGTCTTCTGGTTATTAAGGTGCCTTCAGACTCAAAAAGATGAACATTAACACATTTAAATAAATAATGATTATGAAATCAAATAATCCAAGCTATATAAAATAATATACATAATGAATCATCAGGAACCTTGGCCTGGATCTGAGTCCACTCGGCACCTTAATCCATTTTGTTTGATTGGTTTGAACACCATGCTCTTGTCCACTTGAAAAGGGGGTCTCGAGTCGGGTTAATGTGTACTCGGGTATGGTTTCCATTAGGTGTAGCAGTCAATGAGTAGGCACTGTGGCGACAACCCTAAGGCATCAATCAGTTTGCAATGTGGTACAAAAACTACAAACTGAGTTGCCTCAGTTCCTATTTGTATTATCTCTAATGCATTTTTCGGTACTCTATGTTGTTGTGTGGCTTTTTGGAGTCCAAGTAAATCCATCCATCTATTTAAACATGTGTCACATAGATAATGATACGTGTACTCAAGTATGGCACAATCATAGTTGGCATGGTATGAATCAATTAGGCTCATCAGGGTCGCGGGGCGCTGGAGCCGATCCCAGCTGTCGAGGGGCGAAGGCAGGGTACACCCTGGACCACTCGCCAGTTCATCACAGGGCAGACATATAGACAGACAACCATTCACACTCACACCTACGGGCAATTTAGAGTCTAATTAACCTATGCAGCATGTCTTTGGACTGTGGGAGGAAGCCGGAGAACCCGGAGAGAACCCACGCTGCCACGGGGAGAACATGCAAACTCCACACAGAAGGACCTGCCAGACCAGTATCCGACCCACAGAACCTCTTGCCGTGAGGCGTGAATGCTAGCCACTACACCACTGTGCAGCCCTGAAATTCCCTTAGTGTCCACCAATACCCATTTCCATCAAGGTTTGGTCTGTCCACACTAAAGCCTAGGGAACGGTATTGTCTAATTTGCAGCTAAGTGCTCTTCCGTGTTCACCAGCCAGTCGCTAATTTGTCTGTCTGCTCTTTGTTGTTGGACAGGTAGTGAACCAGAACTTTATACAAGAATAGTTGCCAGATGCAGCAGGAAAAAAAAACAAAAAAAAACCTATTTGGAGACCAAAAAAACAAGTTGAAAAATACATATTATATATTTACATATAGTTTTTGGGCTGACTCCATCTTACTGCTAATCATATTGGGACGATGTTAAGGAAGTGCACTAATTAAACAAAACAATAGGGAGGCAGCTCTAGTTACTTACCCTGTTTTAAAGGCTTAAAAATAACTGTTCTCCTAATCTTCACCCGTCATTCATGTCACAAGTGGAATTAGCTGGTAGTGTTTTCTAACATTAATCCTCAACATTTTTTTTTTGCTTAGAAGGTGAATCTCAACGTCGCTTATGAAAGCTGAATTGAATAGAGAAATAGCAGTTAATCTATAGAATGTGCACATTTTGATGTGTAAAAATGCAACACATAATCAGAGTTATAGTCAGAATCTCCATTAGGCAGAAAATGAATGACACAGACATGCTCCAGTGAACAGTTTTGATTATGGTCCCATTATTTAGTAAACACACTGTAATCCCCGCAACAAAACCCTGCACATGCTTGCTGTTTTGGGTTAAACGAGTGATGATTCATGTGATAATGCCTGTTTGAGTGTAGACTGCAGTGCTGTTTCCCTGGTTACATGCAGTTGAGTACTTTGTAAACTGGTGGGGGTACAACAGCAGTATGTATAACACAGAGCTCTGGGGTGACTGGTGAGCACAGAATCCCTGTTCCTAAATCATCTAGGGGTAGCTAAGTAGGAAAGCTCAACCCTGGGTGTCTTGGAGGTTACCTGACCTCAGTTACAATTGCTTTTGACAGACTTGCTATAATTAGAGGGCTCACTGAGGCTGCCAGCACACATACAGTGGTGTATTCTGAGTCACCAAGCACTCTGGGCTGTGTTTAGGTACAATAATTTAAGAATGACAGTGTTACTTGCATACATTGGATAAATAATGTATTGTCAGCCATGTAAGTTATAATGACACAAGATTCACTGGACTCACCACAACAATATAACAGGCACTCTGGAGCAACAGCAAGTTAACATACATACATATAAAGTATATAAATCTGTTTTTTTTTAACAGGTACCAGAAGAAAACATGTTTTTTTTATATCAGAGAACAAAATAAACAGTGTGTTCAGTAGGAAGGGTCCCTGTTATGGACAAGCCATTCCTTCTTTCGTCCATGTTCAATCTGTTGCTTACTTTAAATCCACCCATCTATCCATTTTTACCCGCTTATCCGGGGTCGGGACGCAGTGGCAGCAGGCCCAGCAGACGGACCCAGACCTCCCTCTCACCCGCAACATTTTCAGCTCATTCTGGGGTACCTTGAGACGTTCCCAGGCCAGTCGGGAGATATAATCCCTTCAGCTTGTTCTGGGTCTTCTCCGGGTCTCTTTCCAGTTGGACGTGCCTGGAAAACCTTCAATGGGATGCATCCAGGAGGCATTCGAATTAGATGCCCAAACCACCTCAGGTGACTTTCAATACGAAGGAGTAGCAGCTCAACTCCAAGCTCCCTCCTGATGTCCGAGCTCCTTTCCCTATCTCTAAGGCTGAGCCTGGCCACCCTAAGGAGGAAGCTCATTTCGGCCGCATGTAACCGCAACCTCGTTTTTTCGGTCACAATCCAGAGTTCATGACCATAGGTGAGGGTTGGAACGTAGACCGATCAGTAAATGGAGAGCTTTGCCTTCTGACTCAGCTCCCTCTTGTAAAGCAGTGTCGTTGTGTATCATTTATGGCGTGCATCTTATCATTCATTTGTGATTGACCTCATGCGGGCTGGACTGGGAGAGCCCTAAGACGCCCAGGTCTGAACTATGCCGTCTGGGAGAGATTTAAAGTGCAGCACCTGTGTGTGGCAGTGATAACACCCTCCTAATGCAAAAAAAAAAATGCAGTTAACGCATGATCAAATAATTAACGCTGTTCAAGGATTGAGAAGTTAACACGTTGATTTGCCCAGCCCTAATATATTATATAAATTCTAACTTAAAACAAGGCTAATTTCTGTTGCATGTGGTTTTATATTCTGGTTCAGGATGTCTAGTTACATTTGTTCCATGTTCCCATAATAACCCCTCTGGTCCCGAGGAGGGGACGGTCTGAGTCCACACAAGTGCTGATTAGCTCACTGATGGGTTAGTAATGCAGTATGGATTTTTCTTCAGCCCTAATTATGTCAAACGTGCACATAGCTTCTCTTATACAAACGCCTTCCATAATGTGCCTGTTTCAGTTTGTTTTTGTTATGCTCTCAGACAGTTGTCCTTCTTCTATTCACCCTCCAGACCTTCTCATTCACCCTCCGTTCTGCAACCAAAAACACCCTCCAAGTCCCCAGAACCAAGCTCCGCACTATGAGCGATCAGGCCTTTTCCTCTGCAGCTTCGATACTGCGGAATACCCTCCCCGACCATCTGAGGGCCCCACAGACTGCAGAGGCTTTTAAACGTGACCTGAAAACTCACCTTTTTAAGAAAGAGTACTGCTAAAATATCTTTTATAGGCTCTGCTTTTAAATATATCTTAAAAATGTTCTTGTTTTATTCTGCTCTGTAGCACATTTGAGATTGCTAAAATATAAAGTGCAATATAAATAACATTTATTATTATTATTATTATTATTATTATTATAAATCGAAAAGTCAGAAAAGATGATCAGCTGAAACAAGCCTGGGCAGCTGTAAATCTGCACACACAAATAATCTACGAGCTCTCATGAGCTGGATGCATCCTTCATTGGTCAGTGTCTTGTGAGTGCCTGTGTCTTCTCACTGGTGTGTTTTTCTTAGTCACTTAGGTTTCTGGCTTAATCACAGATTGGTATGACACAGCTTTGTGCTCAGAAAGCCTATTGGAGTTAACTGAATTGTGAAAGCAAGGCACTAAACAAGGTTTTCATTACAAGGTGCTTGCCTTTCACAGCAGCTATAGATCCACATAAGAATGGCGGGATCTCAAGATGACGCAAAAGTCTATCTTGTCAGATTCAGGGTGATAAAGTATATTCAGCCAAAACATTGTCATATAAAGACGCCGTAACAATTGCGGTTCCTAAAGAGGTTAGCATAGATGCTGCAATAGCATCAGCTTTATCCGAAATGGAGAGTATTTCTCCAAGTCCCTGCTCTTGACTGCCTTCGACAACATGTTTATGTTTCGGATGATTCATCCAATCACCAGCCAACTATATTTTGAAAGTACTTTCCCTTTTTCAAACCGCTTCCAGTGACAGCTTTTTAAATGGTTCAGTGTAACCAACCATCTGGTGCGTCAAGTTGAATTCTAAATCCAAAACTATCATTACTCACATCAAGTTTTGTTGTTACCAGATCACTCGACGACACTGATGTTTGCTGTTTCTACAATAAAATAAAACATTTAAGTGTCAAAATTGTTCTTTTATTTTAGATGAATATAATGGTTTTTGGAAACCTCCCAGTGAGGTTACTATTAGTACATCCCACCTGGCAAAAATAGCTTGATTAAATATCATATTGGGGTTGATCTCCAGTATGGGTGTATTGAATTTAATTGTGATGGCAATTGTGCATGATTTGTCAATAATTTACAACAATTTTGTAAAATGCTGACAAATTGTATTCCTTCAGATTGTGGCATATAATATTTGAGCAGAAGACGTGAGCTTACTTTTGCACCACAATGCATTGCGACTTGTTTAAGATTAGACTTGTTTTGGATTACACTTGTTTTTGCTTTTACATCCAGACTGAAAGATGTTGTTTTTTTCAACTGAGGAAGTTAATGTTGAGATGGCGTTTGTCCAATATAAAATCTACTCCCCTTGGACATGACCTCTTAATTTCCATAAGCAATGCAAAATCAACCGGTTGAATCTATGTAGGTCGCGTGAGGTATTGGTTATTGAAATTTACGAGTGGGGGACTTTGTTAGTTCGTTGTTAGGTTCATATCCTTTTGGGCACATAAGTGATACTGAAAAGTTTGCATGCCTCTGGCAGAAGGTAACCGAGGGAGGTCAAATTATTTTTAAAATACACTGCATTAGGCTCTATATATATCATCCACTTTATTGCCTTAATTAACATATTGTTTTCCCTTTTCTCTCCATCAGAGTCGGAAACATGCCAACAAAGTACGGTTGTATTATATGCTCCATCCTGTGGATGGAGGCTGCCCCGCCAAGAAGCTCAGAACAGACAATGTGAGTCCTTTGTAAATGATGCATCTTCCTGTCAATAGTGTTTTCCTGTGGTCTCAGTCTCACTACATGCATTAATCCAGAGCTTGCCTGGCTCACTTTGTCAGAACAGCTAAAAATGACCAACGAACAATGCAACGGTTGGACACAAGGCGATGCCAACCCTTCATTAAATACAAGGACACATTGTGAGGTCTCAGGCCTTCCCTGTCATAAACTGTCGTAAGTTTGACGGATGCAATTGTCGTGTTTGACAGATGCAATTGTCAGGCCTGTCACTTCCTGCCTGATAAGTGTTTTGGTGGTGTTTGGCTTGTGTAATCTTGACCACTTGAAACAACCTCTGTTATGTCTTCGTTTGGAAAAGACAAAAACATTGTTTTTACCTCCACTTGGCAGCTCTGCCCCTTAAGCATGTTGAGCATGTCAAGATTTCATGTTAAGAATTTCCACTCCAAGTTCCTTTCAAGCAGTGGCTGGCCAACTGGGCCCTCTAAGCCTTCTCTGCCAGCCTAAACAGAATCACAAAGTTATGGCTATTTTATAATTATATATATATATATATATATGTATATATATATATATATATATATATATGTATATATATATATATATATATATACATATATATATAATAACTTTATTATAATTTATATATATATATATCTATATATATATATTATAATAATAAAGTTATAGCTATTGTGTAATGTAATTGTTTTTCACAAATACATTACATATATTATGATTATTTTTCTCTATTAGCTTATTTTCTCATTTCACACCTGTCTTCATCTGATCATCTGCTCCTTCAGGCCTCTGGTATGGCTTGCTTGGGAGCTTGTTAACAGCGCATGGAAGAGTAGCCTGGTTAAAATACATGAAACCAGTAGCGGGCCGTGTATTTTGGAACTATGCTTGCTGTTTTAACAGCTGATTGCGGCGTGCTTCGCCGATCAACAGCACAGTGTCATGTCCTCCTTGTCTCCTTATTGTCTCCTTGCTGTCTCCTCTAAATGTGTCTGCTGTGTGTCTCCTGCGGTCCACTCGCCACATAAATCACCACCAGCTAATCCGTCGCTCAGGCTGATGCCTGAGAGACAATGTAGCTCCTCGCTTATTCTTCTTCTTCTTCTATTAAATGCTGGTTTATACAACAAAAGGTGCATTACCACCACCTACTGACGAGCCTCATTGACAATCACAGCGGTGTTAATGGTCATGCGGAATGACCAGCTAGAAGGCATCGTCATATAATTCAACTGGCTCTCGATATATATGTATATTACATATATATATATATATATATATATATATATATATATATATATGTAATATATAAGTTTATTAATATGTAATATGTGTTAACTATTATTTTTATTATTTATTATTTTTGTCAAGTTTTATATATATATACATATATATATATATATATATATATATATATATATATATATATATATATATATATATATATATATGTATGCTTATATAATCATACAGATACACATAAATTAAAACATTAAGTTATGAATCTTAACCTTTCCCTCAGTCAAACTAACTAATGTTACTGTGAATTAATAATAAACTAATAAAGATTGGTCATTAGATCCTCAAACCTTATAAATAAAAATCAGGCTGCTCTCGGCGGGTAGCAGAGCACTGACGGCCTGCGAGCAGACCCTCAACCTGCTAGCGTATCTTTTTAAGTCAACTGATTCTTGACAAACCGACCACATATTTGATACTTAAACTAACTTCTCACCTAAAAACTTCCTAAAATTACATTTTGTGACTCAACAACAATAGTATTCAGAGAATGTCAACTTTCAGTTTTGAGTTTTCTCATCAAGTAACAGGAAAGATAGCATATTGAGAAATGGGCATATTGAGAAACGGCCGCTGTAGACATCTTAATGCTGATTGGCCAAGACTATACAGGTCACATCAAAGATGTTTTGTTGCGAAGATGACATATAGTGCTGTTTTTATTATGATCGTGGCTTGTAAGTCTGCAGTGTTTTTGTGGACTAATGGTGGGCTGGACATAGACGAGAATACCTCCCTTGATGCTCGTAATAGTGCAAAAAAATCATCCGTATAGCAGAGTGAGCGTCTGCTGTCCACAGATGAGAGTATGTATTATGGACGGGTCGGTTTGACAGTATAACGTCTCTGCATCAACCTCATGAGCCTCTGGCGACACCAAAACAAACACGCTGCAGATTTGCGGTTTGTAATATACTTTATTGTTACAATCAGTTGTGTGGCCCCAGCTATCTTATGTGCGCTCCTAGCCTTGCCCCTGAGCGCACCCGCCTGCTTGTCTCTGACCCGTACTCTTTCGTCTACGTCCTCTCTGCTCACCGCTCTCTCCCCGTTTACGGCACTAAAGTGTACTGAAGACCTAGGTACAAAACGCACTGCCCGCCACTGCCTTAAGTGGAGTTTAATGTTGGTGTGGTGTGATGGAGGTGATTTGAGTAGAGATATTTCGGGAACTCTGGTCTATGCTTTGATTACTGAGAGTTTGCCAGCTATCAAGCTGGAAATAAGTCTCTGAAAAAGATAACACACATTGCTTTCTCTTGCTGCTTTAGCTTATCTTGTCTTGTTATCCTTTTTCTGTTTCACTGTATGCACTGTATATACTCACCATTCCCTCTTCTCTGACCTCATCGTTTCCTTTTTATTCTTCCCTTTCCTCCACTTTCCTCTCCAATTTCCTTTCCATTATTTTGTATCCTTTCCTTTGTTCTACTTTTCTCTTTTTAGACTTTTCTATCCTCTTCTCTCATCTCTGTTCCACTTTTCTACTTCTCTTTCTTCTACTTTTCTTTCCGTTACTTTTATATGCTTTACTTTACTCTAATTTCCATTTATTCCATTCATTTATTTGAAGTTATTTTCCATTACCGGACATACTTTCCTTTCCTCTACTTTCATCTCTGTTTTTTAAAGGAAACATTGTAGGGACATTGAATTCCTTATGTTCTCAGTACATTGTCTTAGAGGGCTGTTTTCCTAACAGTGTCTAGATGTTGTTTTGCTAACGTAAATGAAAAAAAAGTATTTGCGGAGTGTTTTTAGAACATTGTATTTCTATCAATCTGAACGTGTATTCCTAACAATGTTTTCATAACGTTCTCAAAACGTTATGAACTAAACTATATATGACCTATATATGTGTGTGTGTATATATATATATATATATATATATATATATATATATATATATATATATATATATATATATATATATATATATTTCAAGCCTTCTGTAGTGACCTAAACAGAATCACAGAGTTAGTTATAGATTTTTTTATAATGAAAAGTTATAGCTTTTTAATCATGTAATTGTTTTTCACAAATACACAAAAACATGCCGACATTAGCTCATTAACAAGCACATGGACATCTTTATGATGAAAATATCTCGATGCACAATCCAGAGTCCAAGCCAGAAGAAGGGTTTGTAGCTCCTCTGAGTCTCACTGCTATTCAAATTAAATCTACCTCTGGATTAATATCTATTTCAGGAGAGACAAACTGTTTCATTGGGAGAGAGAGGAATAAGGGGGTGTGTGGGGGTTTTAAGGTTTTTTTTTTTGGTCTACTATCCTTCGCTCTTCTCTGCTGCAGCTGCTCAGCTTCCCTATAAGAGTTTACTTACTGCAGCCTCTCGATCTGTGTTATTAATATATACTCTGATCATGTCGATGAGTTCAGTTTTAGACCTAATATTTTACATTGCCTACATTTGAAAAGACCAAGGCCACGGAGCAATCAAAAAGGAGGGTACATTTAGTTTGTACTGCAATATCCCCAGTGGATTTTAATACTGTATTTAACACTTCTTACAAAAACTGGGTCAGTCATGGAGGGACATATTTGCTTCACTGGTGGCAGGGCCTCAAGGATGTCTGTTAGTCATTTGATTAGCTGTAATTACATTAGCTTGTAATTATGTATGGAGTTGGTTTTAGAGGTAAAAGGTCCTGTACATTTTCTGCATTGAAATTACCCTAGTTTCTGCTGAATTGTCGATGAAACTTTAAGTGTCTCTAAAAATAAATGGAAATGATGCGCATTTCCATCAACTGGTTTGGAGGGAATTAATTAGGCTGCATAGTTTGGTCAGAAGTTGTCGGTATAAGCTACGCTTTACTCATGGCTGAAGTGTGTCAACACTCTTTAATTTGCACCCCATATTTAAAACATCACCGGGACTGCATTCTTTCATCTCCGCAACATTTCCAGACTCCGCCCATCACTGACCCAGTCCAGCACCGAAATCCTGGTCCACTCATTTGTCACATCCCGCATCGACTACTGCAATGCTTTCCTCACCGGACTCCTCACCAAACTCATCAACAGACTGCAAATCATTCAGAACTCGGCCGCCAGGATCATCACCTGTACCAAATCATTGGACCACATCACTCCTGTACTCATCCAACTTCACTGGCTCCCTGTACAATACCGCATCGACGACAAAAACCTTCTCCTCAACTCTAAAGCTCTCTACAATCTAGCCCCCACTTACCTCTACAACCTCCTTCAGGAAAAGACTCCCTCCCACGCCCTCCACTCATCCTCTTCTGGACTGCTAACCAGCCCCACGCCACGCCTCAGTACCATGAGTGCCCGAGCCTTCAGCTGCTCAGCACCCAGGCTCTGGAACTCCCTCCACCCACATATAAGACAATCAGACTCCATCACATCGTTCAAGTTTCAACTCAAAACTCACCTGTTCAAACTGGCATACTCATTATAACTGCTCCCTTTGCACTTTACTTGTTTTTTTATATTGATGCTCTGTTTTACTGTTGTTTTTTTGTGTTTCATGCTTTTAGCTTTTATCCTGTATTGTTTAATTGTAAGGCGACCTTGGGTAACTATTATTATTAATAATAATAATAATAATAATAATAATAATAATAATAATAATAAACAGAATAGATGAAGTATAGGTTGCAAACTGGAAACAAATTTTAATGTTAATTTGGTCATCTAACAATCTATGAGAGAAAAATAGAGAAAGGTCCTTCAATGGAACTAGTTAAATTTGTTCTTTTATGTCAGCTAATATTGACAATGTTTAATGCTGTCTTGAGACAAATATTAGAAAAGACACTGATAGTTGAAACAGCTGTTCAGTCATGTTAGTTGAATGTTCGCTGTGTCAGAATTTCTTGGGCAAATTAGTTTCACAATCCATATAGTGCATCTCTTCTTCGACAAAGTCAAAAATCACCTTAGGCGAGCATTTTTTTGCTAGTTGAGGAAGTTTTATTGCATTGTGCTATTTATGAACAACTTTTCTAATGTGATACTTCAAAATGTGCAGAAAAATATATGAATGCTAGGTTTGGTAGCACAACATTTGTCTTGTTAAAAATGTTAAAAAATCTGGCCAAAGTTAAAGTTGATACCATATATCCCAAAATCCCTAGTTTTTAATTCCAGTTGGAACACTGTTTCATACCACACCGGACATTTCTGCAAAACCCCAGAATGTGTTTTTGACATGTCTTACCTTGATCAACCCACCATTTTGATGCAATGACACTTTGTACAGACATTGATGGTCCTCACAGTCCACCTTGTCAAATATATTTTAGTCTATTTCTCTACACTCAACCCATTAAATATATATTTCTATTAAATCAAGCAAACTAACTGAGTACCTATCATTTCTGCTCTCCAGATTAGACTGGAGATGTAACCACTTAAAAGATGGGTGAGACTTGCTACTTTTTATACAGAAAACCTGTATTTTAAATCGTGATACACACATTCGGTTGGTGTGGAAGTGTTTTACTATATATTAAGTGTGTTGTTATACAGATACAGATATGTTACACTTGTTTTCTCCGTGGGAAAATAAAACATGTTTCATGAAGTGGGATGAACAGAAGTGAATTTCCAGTTGGATTTTATTTTACCAATAACACTTTTATTGTAAGATTTATAAGAGATGTTTCTGTAAAAACTGTGGATAAAATCTACAAATAAATGTACCGATTAAAAATTATTTAATCATGTTTTATTATGAAAATACAACTAAAATTCTGCATAAAAGTAAAAAATGCAGTCAATGGGAATCGTCTGTTACCTCAGCTGTATGTTCGCTCACATCTGAATACCTCAGGAGGTGCAATGCTGAAATTCTATTTGTTAGTCTGCTATCCCAAAAGCAAAAGTCCATAATTCCAAAGGCCCAATACAAAAAAAAAAAAAACACAGAAAAAGCAAAAGGCAAATTATTGGAATATTTGGTTGACCTATTATAGCAAAGGCAAGACCCTTCCTACTCTGCCTCTAATTGGTTTACCCCAATATTCTTACCTAACCAATCTTACTCCTCATCCTTGAACAACCCTACCAATGAAAGCAACGAGTACTAGCCCATTGATTTTTATCAGATTTTAGCGTGATCTCAAAAATATATAAACAGCTTTCAACATGGTCCAAGAAACATAGATCTGAGAGGTAACAGAGCTGAGGGTATATATAGCCTAATTCAGCTGGAAAAAAAAGCATCGATAATGAAGTAACATCGTTCTGACCCCTTGTAAATTATAATTCTTAGAAAGAAAGAAATCTGTATAGGCAGGTCACACAAAATGTAAATGACCAAGAAAATTGCAATCGGTGATTCTCTTTTATGCATGCCATTTCCCATCTCTCATATCTTTCTGTTATCTATCCATCGTCCTCGATCGGGTCGCGGTGTCAGCAAGCCAAGCAGGCTGACTCAGACTTTCCTCTCCCCCTGCTCATTCTTTGTTCCCAGGCCAACTAGGAGATGTAATCACTCAAGCGTGTTCTGGGTCTTGCCCAGAGTCTCCTCCAAGTTGGGTGTGCCTGGAAAAACTTCAGTGGGAGGCGTCCTTAGACGCCTGAATCACCTAAGCTGACTCAACACAAAGGAATAGTGCCTCAACTCCAAGTTCCCTCCTGATGTCCGAGGTCTTACACTATTTCTAAGGGGTTCCCAGAGTTTGTGATTATAGGTGAGTTTCGGAATGCAGAAAGACCGGTAAATTGAGAGCTTTGCCTTCCGTCTCAGCTCCCTCATCACCAAGACGGTCCCGTGCAGCGCCTGTGTTAGTGCTGCAGTCGCACCAATCTGCCTATCAATCTCCGACTCTATCTTACCCTCACTCGTGAACAAGATCCTGAGATATTTAGTCTTTTGCTTGCAGTAGGCACTTTATCCCCACCTGGATGGGAGCAATCCACTTGGATGGTCTTATATTTGTAGTGCTAAATCCCATCTCATTTGTATTTTGTTCCCTGCTGTGTTCTTTTTCTTTTAATAATACAAAACTATTAACAATACGTTTTTTTTTAAAACACTAGTGGGGTTTTTCTACAGAAGAATGACTAAATGTTATTGCATTTGGACTTAAATCTTTTAAACCATGTTACTGTTTTTACTGTATTTACTGCTCGGCTTTTGAAGAAAGATGACAACATTTGTGATGAAACCAGAACCAGCCTCACACATTTTTCGTCTTTTTTTTCTGGTGTCACAATAAATCTATGTTGGGTTTGCAGTCTGACCTTAGGCTTTTAGTAAAAGGGCACATTGCGTTGATGGGAGAGGACTCCACTTAAAATACACAGATGTGATGCGACCAGGCTGTGCTTATAAGGTGGCACTGTCTAAAAATACACTCAGCAGCACTGCCTCCAGAGACGGGGGGAGTGTGCACGGCCTGGCATGGCTGGCGTCTGGACCTGGTTGAGCTGATGGCATTTGACAACTGTACATGCTGCTGGTCATGGTAGTCGCTGTGATAACCTGCTCTCATGCAACTGCGAGGATGGAGTGTCAGTTATGTAGTAGTATAGCCTCATGGTTTTGATTTTTTTGTTTTGTTTTGATGGTAAAATAGAGGGTTTTGGATTAAGGACTTTTACGTTTAGGTTGTTTTTTTGACTGGACTGGTGATTTTTTTTTACTGATCTCAATGGACCAACAACCAGGGATTGTTGTTCCCTGGTTTAATAATAAAAAAAGTTGCTGATCAGAATTACATTTAGGCCATATGTAAGTGTGTGTGTGTGTGTGTGTGTGTGTGTGTGTGTGTGTGTGTGTGTGTGTGTGTGTGTACGCATATATATGTGTATATATGCATAGATATGTATATATATATATATATATATATATATACATATATATATATATATATGTATATGTATATATATATATATATATATATATATATATATATATATATATATATATATATATATATGCACACACACATATGTATGTATGTATATCTATATGTAAACCTGGGAGACAAACGATGAATAAACATAACCCTGCAGGGAAGGCTTCGGGTTTTGACATTTAGCTGAAAAGTGCTTTTCTCATACACCTATCTAAATCTGGTATTTCATAATGTGCATAAAATCGCAAAGCAGGAAAGTCAGCTGGTGTCTGAGCATTTAAACAGAAGACTGAGTGAACTGCAGTAACAAATTTGAAATCACTCAGTAGGGTGAAAATACAGACCCTGAACAGGTAAACTGTCAGCAATATGCAAACATATTGTAACATTTGCTTAAGGCAAGAAGATTTTTTGGTCTAACTGTACTGGAAATGCATTTATGACTTTATATTACACGTGTACCTAAATGCTGACGTAGGGGACTATACAGAATACAGCGATTCCTTTTCCATAATGTGTAGTAAATGAAAAGGCTAGTTAGTTAAATCAAAGCACACAGAATGGGAAGTTTTTTTAGTGTCCACATGGATATGAATGAATTTAATGCAACATAACTAACTCACAGACATTACCTTTTTTATTTTTCCCAATAATAAGAAAAATCTGTTTCAATCCCATTATATTTGCTATCTGGTATAGCATACTCAAATCCCAGTTCATGGTAGAGGTACAAAAAGCATATGTGTTCCTTAGTATCCACCGAATTGCTGCTTATACTTCCATTCAAACTGAAATTGAGAAATTGACTTTCAGTTAAATTCAATGCAACTAATTTTGTACAGCCCAAAATCACAAATTTGTAAAGCCACAGATGGCTTTACAATCCATACACATAAGACATCCTCTGTCGCAGGCCCCTCACATCGGTGCAAGAAATCCCCAAAAAAACTTTAATAGGGAGAACACAGGGAACATGTTTTTATTTGTCTCAGGGTGTTGTGTAAAACTATGCCAAAGACATGCAGTCTAACTGGTGACACCTTAGTCAAAATACGCTTAGCCGCTTGCTTTTGGGATAAATATTCTGCTAATTCAAATCTACACAGCAGCACAACAGAAACAAAAGTTTCTGTTGAGCATGTATGCACACTAAAGTAAATTACCCTACCTAAAATTGCTATCAATGTGGTCCTAAACAAAGTATTTAAACACATAACTACACCAGTGGAGCTGCTCTGTTGCCAATAGTAGAAGACTATTGTTGTGCTTGGCTCCTTTTCGATTCAGTTTACAATTCTAGAGCCATAGCTGCTTTGGTTGGCTGTACTTGGACACTGCTGTGAGCTGTAGTATTGTACCCTTTTTCAAACGTATGCCTAAACCTTCTCATGTGGCAGGACAATTGCAATCCTCAATTTACTGTTTCTGTTAAGTCAGACCTATAATGTGGCCACCAGATCATTGTTCAGAGACAAGCCAATTGTACTGGAGATAGCACAGGTGTTCCGCACTGCCTTGACTGAACAAGAAGTAACTGCAATCTTTTGCTTCATTGCCTCAACTTCTCTTGGAGCAATATCCAACAGATTGCACACTTGGCGTCCACCCACCTAAAGCAAGTACACACATTTGTTAGAGCATGTATGCACACTAAATTTGTGGTATGGCCAGGGTACACCAGGATTGTCAAAAAAAATGCAACGTAATATTGTAAGAAAATATATGGTGTATTACTGCAAAACCTGCAACGATGTGTAACTGTATTCAATTAAATGTATTTAGTATAGCCCAAAATCAGGTGGTTTTCCAATCTGTACACCTAAGACATCCTCTGTCCCAGTGTAACAGGCCATAGTATACGCCCAGTCTGGATTATACCTGAGGTTGAAGGGGCCTATAGGCTAGATAAGTCAATCTATACTCTAGGGTATAAATTGGCCTAGGCTAAATAACATGCTAGCACTGACGCCTCACAGCAAGAGGGTCTGTGGTTCGGATCCCGGGCGGGGTTCGGATACTGGTCTGGCAGGTCCTTCTGTGTGGAGTTTGCATGTTCTCCCCATGTCAGCGTGGGTTCTCTCCGGGTTCTCCGGCTTCCTCCCACAGTCCAAAGACATGCAGCATAGGTTAATTGGACTCTAAATTGCCCATGGGTGTGAATGTGAGCGTGAATGGTTGTCTGTCTCTGTGTCTGCCCTGTGATGGACTGGCGACTTGTCCAGGGTGTACCCTGCCTTTGCCCCTTGAGAGCTGGGATCGGCTGCAGCGCCCCGCGACCCTAATGAGGATGAGCGGTTCAGATAATGGATGGATGGATAAATAAATCAATTTATACTCTGGGGTATAAATTGGCCTGATTTCAGGTCAATCGGGCATAGGGTGAGAAAGCTGTGGGCTTTCACAACTCAAGCGTTGTAAAAAAAAAGTGAGTTTTTTTAGGGGGCGCTATCCGACTTCCTGTACGTTTTAGAGCATGGTCCCAAGAGTCTTTATTTTAAGTTTAGATGTGTTAAATATGCGTACCAAGTTTCATACATGTAGGTCAACCGTAGCGCAGGGGCTGCTTAAATGAATATTTGTAATGGGTGCTATCAAGCCAAAGTGCCATTTTGAAGCATTCAAAACATATCAGGCAACTACATCTTTGTCTTTAAATTAGGGCTGGGCAAGTTAACACGTTAATATTGTGTTAACTTTTCAATCAATGCCGACTTTAGCCAGACGCGAAAGCACGTATTGTTCTGTAGTTTCTGTCCTTAACGAGCACCGCGCGAGCGAGTCGCCTCTCAAAGCTTCTCAAGCGGTCACCGGCAGCTCGCACTGCAAGCTCAGCGGACCGGATTGAACATTAATCGCGCATGCGCAAAGCCGCCGCTGATACCTGTCAGCTGTCCTTCACATCTCCACCTCATTCAACCAGACGTTAGTGCACTTGTTCAAGACAACACAGACTGGACTTTTCTCACTGAAGAAGAAAAACTGAACTGAAAACATGAAAAGCACTTATTGCTTTTGTATAAAGTGAATCAATGACTGGTCTTTAACATCTTTAAGGTAAGCAACAGACTAAACATGGACCAAAAAAGGAGTGGTTTGTCCCTCACAAGGACCCTTACTACTGAACAGTACCTGTTCAGAAAAAAATAAAACAGATTTATAAACTATATATGTATGTATGTTAACTTGCTGTTGCTCCAGAGTGCCTGTTATATTGTTCTGATAACATTACTTTACTTCATATATATACACCATTAGAGTCTCTGAAAGCCTGAGCATGTTGATGCGGTGACATTTGTGATGCAGTGACAAAAGAAAACAACAACAGTTATGTGCAGTAAGACTGCACGTCTGTTACCCCACAAATACATGCAGGCAAGAACACGCCGCTTCACTTAAAGCAAGATGAAAATGTGCAGCACAGCTCTGACACCAAAGACAATTTACTGCTTACAAATTTAAAAAGATTATTTTTTGCCTATTCTTTTTCATGCCACACATGAATGGGAACGAGGCAGCTCTCTCTTCTCTCTCTCTCTCTCTCTCTCTCTCTCTCTCTCTCTCTCTCTCTCTCTCTCTCTCTCTCTCTCTCTCACACACACAGAAGTGCAGCACAGCACTATATTCTGCCAATGCAGAACTCTAACTATTTCTCATATACAGCGGAGGTTGGAGGTACGTTGTGTTTCTGATGACTCATGGGTTTTCTGTAATCAAAAAGAAATATTTAAAACTATGTTGCTAAGTTTATCAGAAATTCCTTCATATTCCTAATCCTTTCACATTAAAAGTATTACTCCGCCACCCATGCTGTATCCACCCACCCAAAATATAGTGCACCAATGAAGCTTTTTTCTGGCTACCAGATTGACCATGCTCAATCTGAATATTACAGAGATTGACAATCTAGCAACATCCCCCTACCTATCGCTTCATTAATAACATTTGCCTGCAATTAGTTCCTTGTTTAGTCCGTTTTAATGAAACATGACATTACAGTCCCTTCCCCTTCTGCTGCTACAAGCTCAAGGACGTGTGTGTATAAATGTGTCTCAGGGAAGGCCAAAGACGGAATGAGGTGTGTGTGTGCGACGCACATGTGCGTGCATGTTTTTCTTGCGTCAGAATGACTGAAAGCGCAGCAGTGTTCTGCTGTTATCACACACGCACACAGACACACAGCCCCTCGTTCACATTGCAAACACTACTTTGTATGGAATGTGATGAGTTTTTTTTCAATTGAAAGATGCATAGCTTGAGATGCATTGACAGACATTTCAAACCTGTGGACAGATCTGTGTGGAGTGATGAGAAGATTAGGACCTGTTTAGAATGTAGACAAAAATACTTCTTTGAAATACCTCTTCCTGTAAAACAAAATATGATGCATGTTAACATAAGCTAGTACAAAACAATTTCAATGATATCATGACTCATCAATCACTCTTCAAGGGAGTTGGGAGTAGAGCCACAGTCCACGGTAGCTCCATGTTGCGCTTCTGAGCCAGACTTTTTATTGGGACTGACTTCAACATATTGATTACAGTAAAAGTAAAGCACAGACAAACATAAGCAGCAGTAACATAAGTCAAATGTTTAATGTTTTAATAAA
Organism: Clinocottus analis; assembly: GCF_023055335.1. Taxonomy (NCBI): domain Eukaryota; kingdom Metazoa; phylum Chordata; class Actinopteri; order Perciformes; family Cottidae; genus Clinocottus; species Clinocottus analis. The sequence continues at coordinate 2,519,412 of NW_027176229.1, read as the reverse complement.
GCAAAAACAAGCAATTTCAGAACTGCTTAAATTACAATACAGCATAGCAGTAGAGTACAGAACGAACATAACAATAAGCATCAGGGCATTAGTAGCACAAACTACTGCTGACAAATCTGGTGGCTTGTAAGCCATTTTCTTGACATAACTGTCTAGAAAAGGTCCAATGTAAACAAACAATTTGCATGACTGGAAGAGTCAACACGTTATTTTTAAAATTGGCTCTTTTTTTTTACACAAAAAAAACATCAAGATTGTAACTCATGAGCTTTAGATGTTGACTGAACATAGCCCAACTAGCCTTTTCCCCTTTCCCAGTATTTATGCTAAGCTAGGCTTAGAGCTTTGGCTCTACCTAAATATTTAGTGTGTGATTTGCATTGATCTTTACATCTAACTTGTTGAAAGAAATCAAATTTGTGTCTTTTGTAAAGTGTCAAACAATTAATTTGTACATTGAGTACACAATGGCAAACAATGTTTGTTCATGCGTCAATTGCATTAGGGGCTGTGAGGTATGCCGGGTTTCAAACTTTAGTATGGTATAACTTTTTCACAAACTGTCATGCAAGTGGTGCATTGCAGTAGCAACTGTTGTCACTCTTTAACCGGCAACAACATTTAATTTTCACACCTCTGGCTCACTTTGCAGCTGGCGGAGCTACTTAGCAGAGCAGACTGTTTCTGTTGTTCCCTGATAAAAAAAAAACAAATGTTTCCTCTGGTACCTATGCATGAAAAAAAGAAAACTGATTTATATACTTTTGTTAACTTACTTTTGCTCTAACTGCCTGTTGTATTGTTCTGATAACATTACTTTGAAATAAAGGTGTGCAATACACTAGTTTTTTATTCATTATTGAATTTGGCGCATAATGCGATCAATCACAGTTAATCACAAAAAAATCATGCGATTAATAAGTAAATATTTTGCCCAGCCTTACTAAAAACCTGTCAGGTAAAAGACACCATCTTTGACAAATGTGAATTAAAAGTCCTGGTAATTGTTCTGCCGACAAGGTGAATGGTAAAGTGTTCATATCAGATGATGCCAATTTCTGTCTTCCACAAGACAGAAAAGAAAATGCTCTCTGTAACAACCACCGAGTCTGACTTTGAATACCAGATGCCAAATTCCATTTACTGGAATTTACTATTTTTACCATTTAAAGGGCTGACTGGGGCTGAGAGTAATTAAGTGGTGCTGAAATTACCTATTGGTTAGTTTCAACAAAAAACTAATGCTGTTTTAAAAGCTCTAAAGTAAAATTTGTGTCAAATGGCAGCTGTTTAGTCCTGGCTCACTTCAAGCATTCTTAATTAAGTATAAGCAGTGTAAAAACAAAATTATTTAGGGGGGCTGTCAACTAAATGTTGCCTAATTTTAAAGCAATATAATCGTTCTAATATGCAGAAGATGGTGTCAGGATAATTGTAGGTCCCAGAGAGTTGCAGAGGATCTGACCTGCACACCTTCCAATCCTGTGTGGATCTGTATGTTGAGCAAGCTGACTGGTTGATCAAACTCATCAATTCAGTTCAATTTATTTTGTGTTGCAAAAATCACATATTAATAATTTACCTCAAAGGGCTTTACAATCTGTACACATACAACATCTTCTCACATTGGATGAGGAAACACTTCTCCCCAAAAACTTTTTATGGGGAGAAAAAAAGGGAAGATACCTTCTAGAGAGCAATAGAAGAGGGTCCCTCTATCAGTCAGTGCGTTTACATGATGGCATTAATTCGAATCTTGCTTTAGTCGGACTATGCTCTCTTTCGGGGCAACTGCTGTTATCCGAATATACATGGCAGTGAATAAATCGAATCATTGGCCGAATGCATGTCATATCCGATACGATAGGTGGCGCTGTTTTCATTACATGTAGTGGTGATACAGCCATCTCCG